>NC_046661.1:83535279-83569135 GCF_010883055.1 Belonocnema kinseyi | reverse complement strand
CTAAGTTTCTACAATTATCGGTTGAATTTAAAATAATAATAATTGAAAGCAATAATTGAAATTTTCTAGTTTTTATATTTTATTAATTCGGAAATTTCCTGTGGGTTATTTTATTTTTTGCAAATTCCGGAATTTTATAATTTAGATATTTTATGATTTCTCATTTTTCTTTTGGCAGTTTTCAAAATCAGTAATGCTATAAACTGTAAATTGTTTTATTATTAGGGAATTTTTCAATCCGGCAATATTATAATCTGTTGGGATATTTCGTTATTCGAAAATTTTCCAATTTGAGAAATTTCCGTTCTGGGAATTTTCCGATTCCAGAGTTTTCCAATTCGGGAATTATATTATTCCGAAATTTTATTATTACGGAATTACACAGCCTTACAAAAAAGGAAAATTCATGAGAAAGAAAATTTTCTAATTATAAGACATTCGAATAATAAGATTCCAAAAGTGCAAAATTCTCGAATAATAAAGAGACAACTGAAAAATGCCGAAAAACCAAATTTCATAATTGAAAAATTACCGAACGACTGAAGAGTCCTGAAAAATAAAATGTCTGCATGAGAAATTTCTCGAATTAAAAAATTTTCGATTGAAAACATTCCCGAGCAATACAAATCGCCGGATTACAAGATTTTCTAATAATAACCCAATTTTATAAAGAAATATTAAAATCAATATAATAGGACGCCTTGGAAATGTTGAAAAATATCACTAATATCAAAGAAAAACAACTTGTAGTCAACAATGATTGAAGATAGTGTGTCAACATTTGATGAATAACCGAATATTAAAAAGTTAATTCTTTCTTCTAAGATATGTTAAATTGACTGCAAGGTCGATGTAGCGTAACAAGTTTTTACCATACGTCAATGATTGCTATTGCTATTTAAAAAAAAAAACTATTTTTATTCACCTGAAACAAGTGAAATTTGGAAACGATAACGACAAATAGTACTTTTTTGTAACATAATGGTAACTTTAAAAAAATAACACACTCATCACTGGCAAAAAAAATGTGATTTGAAAAATTCCTTTTTTTAAATTTCAGAATTAAGTTCACAAGAAAAGTCACCACCATTAAAAAGACGACGTCATCCTGCTAGCAGAGAAGAACAATCAAATTCAACATCAAGCGAAACTTCCTCCTATAGTGAAGTTGTATCAGCTTTTAGACCTATAGCTTCTTCCACTAGAGAAGTCGAACAAACTCCATCCCCGATGGAATTCCGAATACCTGTTTATCGGCCAATTGCATATAGACCTTCGTCAGGATTCGTTTTTGTACTTTAGATACTCGGACTTCACCTCAGAGGTCTGGGGTTCGATCCCTGAGCCGGTACATCTAGAAATTTTTCAATGTACCTTATACAACCAGAGGCAGAAGCAGAGGTTAAGCAACCAAAAAAGCTACGAAAATGGACATACCATATGAACAGAGATGTTATGCGCCTTTATTTTTTAGCAGAAAAATGTGGGCAAAGTGTGAGGAGAGAACATCATACACTCTTCTCACTTAAATACCCAGAGACAGCCACAAAAATAAATGAGCAGAATCTGGCAGATCAAAAACGCTCAATATCTGTGTACAGACTGGCTCTCGGCTGTTGAAATAGCTGCTATCAAAATGGAAGTGGAACGGCAGCTTCCTATTGATGAGCTCGCCTTGGAAGATGTAGATAACGAAGACTTGATTGATGATGAAGGCATAAATGCTAGGGATAATGAAAATCATGCACCGGATCCATTAGAACTACATTCGGATATTACTAACGATGATGTCGATAGGGAAATTTCAGTAAAACTACAGCACCTGGAAAGGAATTTTGGTCATGCTTTACTAGAGTTCAGATATGTAGTATCAACACTAAGGCATTCTCTGCTCAAAACGAACGTCACGAATTATCTGCGTGTACTAATAGCACATCTCGACAGCAAGGTTTTACCTACGTATTTGAACGTACCACAAACTGCGTTAGAGGTATACTGTGCAGCTATGGCAAACGTTAAAATGTTGGGCCGGAAAGCTAGCCTTGCAAATGCAATTTGTGTCCCAGCAAGGGATCGAAATGCACTATGAAAGATCAGGTTGGATATGAATGTCAGCGAAGTAATGTGCAAATTGGGTCGATTAACTCAATATAAAAAAGAAAGTAGAACCAGAAAGCTGATAAACCACGTTACTAAAATCATCCACCCTCGGCACATCGAGACATTAGCACCAGCAATATTGGATGAAATGTTAGACTCTCGACGACAGAGACTTAATGTTCTTACTGCCAGACTGCACCGGTACAAGAAAAGTAATGCACGAAGGCAAGAAAATCAAAGCTTTCAGATAGATTAAAGAAGGTTATATCGTGAACTGAGAGTAAAGCCGAATAACCACCAAGGCACCGAAGTCCCTTAATTTGAAGATATGACTAACTACTGGTCGGGTGTTTGGGGAAAAATGAACAGATGCAATTTTGACACTGCGTGGTTCAAACTGGAGGAAGCAAGGACAAGCAATAGCCCTGGAATGCATCTGACAAAAATCACGGCTTTGGATGTTTCAGCATTCTTGAAAAGGACAAGAAATTGGAAAGCTCCAGGTCCGGATATGGTGCAGAACTTCTGGTACAAGTACCTGACGAGTGTGCATCTTGCGTTGGCAAAGTGTTTTCAGAAAATCATTGAACACCCAGATCTGATGCCAGGTTTTATGCTCCAAAGTACTACGTATATGATACCAAAAAAACTAGACCCTCAAAATCCATCTGACTTTCGACCGATAGTCTGTCTTCCAACAATTTATAAATGACTCACAGATATTATTACAGATAAGGTATATTCTCATTGTGACGAGAATGACATTCTTACAGAAGAACAAAAAGAATGTTGTAAAAACTCACGAGGCTGTTAAGATCTAGTCACTATAGATGCTGTTGCCATGGCTCAAGCTCGTAAGCATCAAAGGAACTTACACACGGCATGCATTGACTACAAGCAAGCGTTTCCTTCCGTGCCGCATGACTATTTGCTTGAAGTCTTAAAACTTTACAAAACCTACCCACGCATTATTAACTTTCTAAGCCATGCGATGAGGCTCTGTTGTACAAGAATCAAGTATTTTGATCATCGACAACCAAGGATAACTAGATCAATACGCTTTACGACGGTTATATTTCAAGAAGACTCCTTCAGCGCACTATAATTCCATTTAGCGTTGAATCCATAGAGCAAAACACTAAACAGCATGTCTCATGGGTTCAGAATTAATGATAATGAGGATAGTCATCAAGTGACCCATCTTCTTTACATGGATGACCTGAAGCTATACGCTAGTTCAGGCCAGAAACTGCAGCAAGTGATCAATGTCACAAAGCAGTTTTCCAATGATATCCACATGGAGTTCGGACTAGAAAAACTTAGAACAGTGCATTTCATCAGAGGGGAATAAGGGACCGCAGCGTTAGAGAAGGAGTTCGAAAATGACATGAAGGTACCATCTGTGAAGCGGATCTTGAATACTCGCCCTTAAATTTGTCCTCAGATGGGCCCTTGAATATCAGGGCAGAAATCATAGAGGAATTAGAAATATAATGGTGGCAGAAAGCCATCCATGACAAGCATCCCAACACGTTAGATCAAAATGAAGTGGATAGTGAGGCATCTAATATTTGGCTAAGAAAAGGTGTTCTGTATCCAGAGACGGAAGGATTCGTCATTGCAATAAAGTACAAGTTTGTCAGCACCAGGAATGATCGCAAACACCTGTCACATCAAGAGCGGCCATTATACATCAACAAATTGCCCTAAACCTAGGACTCTTAAAAGAATGGATGTGCTTCTATAGATACATTCCAATGCCCGTTTTAGAAAGCGAAGATTACATCTTATATTGAGATGTTATTATCCAAACGCATCATTACATCCGGGCCAATCGACCTGACATCGTGATGCGAGAAAAAAAGGTGGAAGCGTCTACGTCATCGACGATGCTGGTCCGCTTAATCGAAATTTGCAGTCAACCTATACAACCAAGATCCACAAGTATATTGAGTTAAGGCATTAAGTAAAGACTATATGGAGGAATGTTAATCGTGCTTCTATTTATCTCATTGGGATTTCGGCTAAAGGCAATGTGCACGCAAGATGCACAAAAGGTTGTTTTATTAAACACCTATCGCATTCTAAGAAACTTTCTTGATCATCAGGAAGCGAGCGACTAAAAATTCGTGGAGAGGCAGATGGAAGCTCTAAGAAAGCATCCAGAGGTGACTGTTGTCACCGCCAACGCTGGCGACCGCTCGTAATTGTATACGTACAACATCATCGCATGAGGTTTCAACCATCGTATTAAATTATTTTAATTAACTTATAACATTCTAATCTCATGAGTCACTTGCCTTGATCCGCGGCTATGATGTATAACCGAGTTTATCTGAGTAAAAATTTAATAAAAACACATAATAAATCCAACGCTCGTGGCCGCTCGTAATTGTATACATACAACATCATCGCAGGAGGTTTCAACCATCGTATTAAATTATTGAAATTAACTTATAACATTCTAATCTCATCAGTCACTTGACTTAGTCTGTGACTCTGATGTATAACCGGGTTTACCCAAGTAAAGGTTTAATAAAAACACATTATGTAGATAATAATTTTTCTCCGTTCAATGAACGTCATAATATTTATCATCCTGTAGCACGAAGGCCGAAAATAATATTTCAAAATCGTTTATATGTTGCGCAAGCTCCTGGATTTAAGCCTTCGTCGCTTTATTCGACATAGGTGAAAGAATATTCTTACTATGGTCACATAAAGACCAATCATTTAATTGATGGAACAATGAGAAATAAAAATATCCATCAATTAAGATAGTATATTTAATATCTGGAATTTATACTTTAGCTCATTAGTAACCGGGATATCGAGATTTAAATACAGTGAAACTCTTCCGCTTTTCCTGAACTCTGTCATGGGGTTATGCTTCCTTCTGTGCATATGATAGCTCAAGTGGTTGTGCCTGGTAAGCATCTGAACCACTGTATTTCTAGTACTTTGTACCGATTTAACTTTTGATGGAAAGACCAATGCAGCAAGGAGCTTGTTCCAGCAACAGTTCCGGTTTTTGCCGCATTTTGCCAGAGAGTCCGCCTTTTCGCTTCCTTGATCCCTGTGTGACCAGTGATCCACATAAGAGCCACTTAGTTTTTTTTGCAAGTTGGTTTATTGCTATCTTGCTTTCCCAAACCAGTTCAAATGTTGTGTCTGGTTTCCCTATCGCAGTTAGTGTCGCTTGTCCTATCTGAGCAGAAGTTTATCTATCTATCAGCAGCGTTTCATTCTAGTAATGTTTCAGCACAGTGAAAGACAGCCAGGACGTCCACCTGAAAGATAGTAGCAAGTCTTCCAAACAGGTCATATATAGCGGTCCTTCTCGCTCTGTCATAAATAGAATAGACAGTGTGCTGATATCACTCGAGAGCCTAGTGTGCCCCGCCCCTGAGGAACACCTATTTACTTTTTCTTGGCGGCCCATCGCGGTTGACGCTTTTGCGATGTTCACAACGTGTAGTGGTTGTTCACAAAACATTAACCCTATCGCCGCTGTATATGTAGTCCTTATTTATTCCGTCAAACCAATAAACGCTAGATTTTTAACTCGTCGCAGCATTTCCGGCATCGTTTTAGGTTATATAGCCGCTTGTAGGAGTCTTGATTTAGGAAGAGCGGAGTAGAGTCATGCAAGTGTTTTAGGCCTTAGATCCCAATTTAACTCAAGACTCTACTGCACGTCCAAAAAGTCATGACAAACTTTTTGCATTGGGTATTTAGGCACTTAACCCAGTTCAGTTTGCTATCTAGGATTACTCGCAGATATTCAACCGAATCTGAAGACGTCAAACTCCCACTGCAAAATACAGGAGCGTCAACTTTGGACAGTTTGTAGTTTTTCGTGAAAATGACCAGACTGGGCTTTTCCGAATTACCCAGTGCCCTGAATTATCCTAATTATTTTCATATGATTTAGTCAGAACTCTTCGAAAAAATTTCGCGGCGTACTCGAACTCATCAATGTTACCATTTTTTGTGAGGACAAGCCACCTACTCAGTTCCTCCTAAGATAAATTGTATTTTTAGGGTTTCTGTTCTTCCAAAAGCCCCTTTTTCCTGGGGTTAGCTAAAAAAAGATATATCACCTCGAATCCGAATCTCCAGGTCACTGCCTAGTAGGTATTTGATTAAATCTTTCAGGAAGGTGTTCTACTAGCAGTGCCGAACTACAGTCTCTACCTCTTTAGGATATGTATGTACATGGTGCTACACCTTGACAAACCACTAATAATTTTCCTCTATGATTAAGGTTTTCGGATTAGGGCAAACTGTGTCTACATCCCCGACATGCGTCAGGTAGAACCACCGAGGCGCCTTTTCTGTGTTACCAATTAATATGCGTCATGGGGATTCCCAACTCAGCCATTGCAAGGCTAACTCGGCGCACCTTCAGGCGATTCTGATCTCCATACCGATAACCGTTTAGTCATCCGGAAGGTAATCCTACCCGCCCCAAATAGATTTCGTAGTCCAGAGCCGTAAAGTCTCCGTTTAAGAATTAAGGAAGTTCACGTAATATTATTTGAACTCCTAAAAAATTGGTTAAAATCCCTTAATATTATTGAAATCTTCGAAAATCAAAATAAATCCAATAAAATCATTTTAAAAATCCTAGAATCATTGAAAATAGTCTAAAAAGTTTTAATTTCTATGAAATGTTTCTAAATCTTCTGAAATTCTAAAAAATTATTTAAAACAGCATACTATTTTTATGCATTCCTGAAAAACTCTATACTCTTTCAAAATTCCTTGAAACAGGGTGGCCGCTGGATTGGGAAACCTGGAAAACCGGAAATGACCGGGAATTTTATGAGACCGGAGAAAACCGGGAAATGACAGTGAATTTATTTTTTGACTGGGAATTTTACAAAATTTTTAGGATAAAAATTTTTTCCAACTTTAATTTTAACCGTTTTTAAAATAATCTTTAAAATAATTTTTAAAATTGTGATTTTTATAAATTATTATATCATTTTGTTTAGAATGCTTAATTTGAAAATCTTTCCCTTTAAAAATTTGCCATTTTAGATTTGTAATTTTTAAGTATATATTTCAATTTAAAGAATTTTAAAAGGCAGTTTTAAAGATTAAAAGAAATTAAAAATTAGAAGTTTTTCAAATCGAAGATTTTTTTGTAAGAAACAGGGTAGCTGCCGGACCGGGAAACCAGGAATTTTACAAATGTTCAGAAGAAAAATCTACCCTAGTTCAATTTTAACTAGGGCAGATTTAGTTTTACTATTTTCAACTTAAAAATAAATCCATAATAATTCAGTCATAATTAAAAGTTTTTATTAAATTTAAAATATTGTGGGTCTAAATTATTTAATTTTTATCCCATTTAATTCAAATTTCCTAATATAGAAAAAGAATGAGCATTCAATATTTAGCAATATCTCACAGTTCATTTAAGACGAGTAAATTAAAACTAAATATTTAAAAGAAAACAATTTAAAACTGAATTGTTTTATATAGAAAGCTTCAAATCTTTAGATTTTTGAAGGACCTTTAAATTTTTAGCTTTACAACTTTAATTTTTCTATTTAAAAAGTGTTCAATTTATAAGATTGAATTTCTAAATATATTTCAAAATTAACCAAAATTTTCCTACAATTTTTGAAAATCCTGCAATTAAAAAAATGCTTAAAATCTTTCAAAATTTTTCAAAGTAAAATATGATTTTTAATTTTCGCAAGAATCTTAAAAAAAACTTAATTCGTTTGAAGTCTTTCATAATTCTTTAACAAATTCTAAATTTAATTCGAATCTTTTTAAAACTTTTTCATATCTCTTAAGATTACTCTAATATTATTACAGATAATGGATGTTCTATTGTTATTAATAAATTTAAATTAATTAATTTTTTTTGCAGGATTTTCTAAAAGTTATAGAAAAAATTCTATTCATTTTGAAACATACTTAAAAGTTCCAAAAAAAATTCAAAAATTATTTTCAATTTGGAAAAATTTTAAACCACCTCTAGATTTCTCAAAAGTTTGAAATAAAATTGTAAAGCTTTTGAAGGATGCCTAGACTATTTAAAATAAAAATAATTTAACTTCTAATTACAGAAATTTTAAGTTGAAAAAATTATTTTTTAATTCTTAATGTGTCTAGCTTAAAACTACTTAAAATAATATAAGTTTTAAAACTTTTAAAGTTCATTGATTGATTCTTTAATTTAGACTAAATTTTGCAGTTTATTTGTATTTCATTTAACATTGTTTAATTAAAAAGTGTAAGTACCTTTCATTTGGTACGTGTAAATTTTTGAGCATTTGAATACCCAATTGTTGAATAGTCAAACTTTTAAACTTCAATTTTAAAAGTTTGGAATTCAAGGGTTCCACTTTAAATGCTTTAATTGGTTGTTCTTCTTTATTCATAATGTGTCTGCTAAGGATTTACATGAATTCCATTCCTTACAATCTTTCCGTTTATATCTATATTTTTTTACAATCTTATCCTTTCCATATATACAATTATTTACAACTATTTACATAAAGTCTTATATCTAGTTTCTTATTTCTATTTCCTACGATAGCGCAATTTAGGACTTATTAGCAAACGAGTGAGCAACCGAACGAAAGCAAGAGTGCAAGCGAGAGAGAGAGCATGAGAACGCAAACGCATCTTAGTCTACTTAACTTTAACCTTACCATTACTTACAATTTTTACGCTTCTAATCTAAGCGACTTCCGTTTCCTTTTTCGTTTACTTTTTTATACCTCCGTTTACCTTTTTTCACGTGCATTCTTTCATTCTCTCTTATTCGCTCCTTTAGAACCCTCCAACTCCTTCATCCATTCTTCTCCTAATCCATCTTCCCCTAGAATCTTAACCACATTCACTTGCCAGCTTCCTTTATCTTCCATTCCTCTACTACATCCTTCCCATACATGCTCCCATGTTTCCTCCTCCCATTCACATATTCTACACTTTCTGTTCTCTTCTTTTTCCCAGTACATCATCTTCCTTACCTCGTTTCCCAATCTAAATCTTACTATTCTGATCCACCTTCTCTCTTCCCAACTCTTTTCTAAATGCTTTGGCACCCCTTCCTTTTTTATCATCTTATACCATTTATTGTATTTTAATTCCTCAATCGCCCCCTATCTTTCTACTAATTGTCTTTCCCTTTTTTCCAATTCTTCATAGTGTACTCCATTCCTATCTTCTATTTCTCTATAATTAAAGAACTGCCTCCTTCGTTCTTCCCATCTCGTTAATTTGATCGCCCTCCCTCTCCTCTCTTCTACCTCCATCAAAAACTTTCTCGCCAACTCCCCTCCCTTTCCCTCCATCAGCTTCGTCTCAAATTTCCATGCCCTCTTTCCCGCTCTAATATTTAACTTATTCCTTTGCGCATATTCTCTCATTATATATCCTGGCTTCCTTCAGTCTGCCCCTAGTGTCCACCTTATATACCTTTCTTGTAATATCTTATCTTGTAATATCTGTTTCATTTACGCCTGCTGCTTTTGTATCCTTTCTCTTATATGAGTTTTATGATCTCCATTCTTTCTTCCTTCCCCCTCCTTTTCTAAGTCTCATTATCTTTGTCTTTTTCACATTTACATTTAGCCTTTTCTCATCTAAGTATTTCTCTAATCCTGTAATTAATCCCGCCATCCCTTATAGAACATATATGTTGTCCTTTACCCCCATTCCTTTCCTAAACCCGGTCTGATTCGGTGCCTCGATCTTTTTTTCTTCAAATTCTATCTTCAATTTCTCCGACAAAATAGTTACATGTACTTTATACAGTGTTGGCATCAACGCAACCCCCGCCCCTATAATCTTTAACCACTGTCTTGCTTTTCTTTACTATTGGTATGACTACTTTTTCTTTCCATAACTCTGACCATCCCTCTCCTCTCCATCCTCCATTACGCATTATCCATACCCATTCCTCTAGTACCTCTCTCCATATTTCCATACTTCATTTGGAATATCATCTATACCAGGTGCCACTCCATCCTGCATTATTCCTGAAACCTTAATTATTCCTTCCCTTGAAATATCCTCTTCCTCATCTCTTTCTCTACCATATTATCCTCCCTTTATAACTTTTCTCTCTATTCCTCCTAGCACGTCCAAAAAAAATTTTCTTCCATTCTATCATTTCAATATCGTGGTTTACTCTTTTTCTTTCTCTATTTACTACCTTCCATACCTCTTCTTCCGTCCTAGCCTTCTCCGCTTCTTCCTCCAACCTTTCATTCTCTTCATCTTTCTTTTGATAACACAACTCAGTACACTCTTTTTTTTCTTCATATATTCTTCCCCATTACTTTGTTATTTTCCCCACTTTCTTAATCCCTTTCTGACCTCCTTTTTTTCTTTTTGCAGTCCTCATCCCACCCACTTCTATTCCCCCCTTTACTAACTTCGTTTTTATTGGTGCACTCCAATCCTATTTTTGTTTCACCTATCATTTTTCCCAGCTCCTCGTCAAGATTTTCCTCTCCCATTTTGATATATTTTATTTTTTCTTGAAACTGTTCTTTTTCTTCCCTTGACCAATCCCCTTTTCCTACACTTTTTACATTTGCTTCCCTTTTAGTCATATTGCTATTGCTTTTTTGTCCCTCTATTATAACTATTGAGGGAAAGTGATCTGAATCAATATATTCACCTACCTATAATTTCTTCACCTTCTCTCTTACATCATCATCCACTATCACATAACCAATTACCGTTCCCTTTTCAATTCCTGAGTATGTATATTCTCTTTATTCATCCCCTCTCTCTTCTCCCCATTCCCTTCTTCATATGTTTCCTGTTCTCGCATTGAAATCCCCACCTATTATCAGCCCATTCTTTTCTTTATTTTCTTCAATCATTTCTTTAATCTCCTCTGCTTTTTCCTGCATATCACCGTTCACATAAATCCCCAATACCTTCCACTTCTCTCCTCCCATCATTGCCTCTTCTACTATTTATCCTTCTTTCTGTTCTTTCCTGTCTTTCTTATCTTTCCCTGTTATACATTCATTCCTTACTCCCATCACCATTCCTACCACTTCTCTGCCCTTTTTATTCTTCCTATTTGTATTTTGCACTTGCCATTTGTAACCTCTTGGTAACCTTCCCCTTACTCTTTCCCATCCCTTTTCATCTAGCCACGTCTCCATCATTATGACTACATCCCATTGTGTCAAATTTCTCATGAACTTCCTATCCTTTCTCTCCAATCATGCTATATTCCAGTAACAAATCTTCCATTCTTCCCTACTTTCGTTTCTCATCTTTTTTTTCTTTTATCTATTTCTTAGTTTCCTATCTCCCGTCCCTTCCTCTTCTAGTTTCACTACACCTCATTTCTTGCTATCTGTTCCCTTTTTTCTCTTTCCCTTCTTTCATTCCTCTTTTGCTATTTTCCTTAATTTATACTGCATCTTCCTTTCTACTCATGTCAAATTATCCTCTATTCTCTCCGGACTACCCTATAATAACATCTTCTTTGTTATCACCTCCCTCTTATGTTCCCACTTCTTTAGTTTCACCAGTACTATTATCTCCCGTCTTCGCTCTTCCCTTCCTGCATTTCGCATTTCCTCTATCTCTACCTTAGCATCAATCCTTTGTGGTACTTCGTCCACCCCTTCCTTCAGCTCCTTCCCCTCGAATCTTTCACCCTTTATCACTATGCTTAATTTTCTTTCTTCCCTCTCTTTCCTTTCTATTCTTTGTTCTATTTTTATCAGCCTTTCCATCTCCTTATTCCCACTCTCGCCCCCACCACAATCCCCTTTCGAGTTTTTAAGTTTCTTCATCCTACCTCGCATCTCCTCTACCTTTTTATTATTATCTTCTTCCTGCTTCTCTAATGTTTGCTCTAATGACTGCATCCTCTTTTCTAGCTTTTCCCTGATTCCTTACCATTTTTTATTTCTTTCTTAACTTCAGCCATTTCCGCCCCAATTTCCTTCTTTAATTCCTCTCTCCTTTTCTCCTGCTTTTCTTCATAAATCCCCATTACCTCTCCTTGATCTCCTCTTTCGGCGTACTGAACACTTCCTGCTCTAAATCTGTTTCTTCCGCGGAGATACTCGCTCCGCAAGCCATTAATCAAAATCAAACTTTCCCGCCTTCTTTACTTCCCTGTCTCTATCTACCGTCGCTGTCTGGTACCTGTCTCGCCTTTCTTTGTCACTACCCAACCCTGCGACAACCAATCCGATCAACAGAGTCCTCCCACCCTGTCACACTCTCCAAACAAACTTCCACACAAATCTGTCTCAATCGTCCAAAATATCTACCTCCCCTTTTCAATCTCCCAATCCTTCAATTAATCTTTCACATCCTCACCCTTCTACACACTACCACAATCCACTCACCTCAAATTTCAGCACAATATTAGAAAAATTCAGCATCAACAATTTCCACTACTTTACACTTTCATGTCGGAAACGAAAGTCCCTTAATTTTTTGTTTATTGTTTATTACTTTATATGGGAAAATCTTTAGAATATAGTTTGATTTTTTCACTTTCATTGGCCGTGAAAAATGTTTGCAAACCGGGAAAAAACCGTGAAATGACCGGGAGTTTTTTTCTTCGATTAAAACGACCACCCTGTTAAAATCATTAAAATCACTACTGCAAGTAGTTTCTGAAATTAGCTTGTGGATTTATTCAAAGACCTTCATCACTCGCCTGGAAATTTTTTTATTGGTACATCTTCGAACATGTTTTTAAAAATAATTGGTTCTTGCTTCCTGGAATATGTCGTAACTTGACATTTCCTAATATTTAGAAATTCAAACATTTCCTCTCACACCATTTTATGAACCCCAGAAATTTGAATCTGTATTTTTACAGAATCTAGCATAAAGATTATTTACAAGTATAGTTTTGTATCATCAGCCACTTAAAGAGATGTTCCCTTGTGTCAGAGTGTTGTTTCTTGACATAAATTAATTTTCTCTTAAATTTCAGTTTAAAACGAATTTAATTTATCTTAAAGAATCTGTTTACAGCAAGCATCATCCCTTTGCGATAAATTTCACCTAATCTTGCAGCGAAATAATTATTTTTGCGTAAATAATATTCAAATGGTTGAAAAGAAAACAGGCGAACATGGATGTTGCTTTTGTTTCAAGATTACTTTTTTTATAAGTGACAAAAGGTTATTAACTTTTCCTAAACTTATCCTGATGTCGCTGTAAATGGATTGAACCTGTAACCACCGAATGGTACAAAATACTTTCTACATTGATGGAAGTTTTCTAGTCATTTAACGAAAAAAATGTCTTGAAACAAGAGCATTGTCCTCTAGATTATTTCATGTTGAACCATTTGCCTATTTTCTTTACACACATTGACCAGCAGGTCAATTGACTGTAGTTTCTTTAAAATTATGTGATGGGGGAAGCTTACCACAGCATTTTGTTATATCATATTTAATGATATTTATCTGATTACCTGTTTCCAGAAATTTGATAAGAATTGCGTAAAAATGTTTAAGTTATTAATCGTAGAGCGGCTCTTGAAACACCCATGTTGACATTTCGCAATATGTGACTTATCTTTGATGTGATAAAGTGTGTTAGACAACGTTTAAGAACTTTCAAGATAGATGTAATACAATGGATTCATCTAATGTCTGAAATTCCTTGCAATTAATGCAAAACATACAAAATTATTTTAAAGGCCTTAAAATCCTTAGGAATCGCAAAAATCCATAAAAATAAATATAAATCATTTGAAATGGCTTTAATATAAATTCTATTAAATTTATTTATTAAAGTTCTCTGAAAAATAATTCATTCTTTAGGATTTCTCTATCCTTACAATTTTTTTATTTTAATTAAGTCTCTTGAATTTGTTGAAATCTTTAGAAAGCTCCTGATATTAAATTTAATTAAATAAATTAAATTGTTTACTAAGGTTCTCTTAACAAAAAGGTTCGAATCTCTTGAAATTTTTTAAACCCCTAGAAACCTCCGGTGATTTAATAAAACCCTCTAAATCTTGTGAAATTTCTAGAAATACCTGAAGCCTCCTTGAAATATCTGTATTCGCTAGGAATCCCTTGAAATTTGCAAAATCACTTTAAATGGATGCAAAGCTTGGAGGTCCTATAAAATCCCTTAATTCTGGTGAAACTCTTTAAAATTGCTTAAAATATTTGAAAACACAATTTAATCATAAAAAATCTATCCAAATAAGTGGATAAACCCGAAGTTTCTAGAATCTAAAATAAATTTTAATTCTTCATTAAATTTTTATTTTAAAAAATTTGAAACTATAAGAAACTTTAAAATCACTTTAAATCTTCAATATTTAATGAAATCCCTTGAATCTTTTGAATTTCCTTAATATACATTAAAATCCCTTGAAATTGTTGAAATACTAGCCATAAAATGGCTTTTATGGCTTCTTTTATGGCTCTAAATCGTTAGAACATTTTTTGTTAGGAAAATTTGTTTGAACGAATAGTTGTATTTTAAGATTATTTAGTTATTCTTAAAATTGGAAAAAGTAAAGTTTGTCATTTATTAAAATACAATCATTTTTTTAAGAATTGTTAAGAAGCGACAGTAGAAAAAAATCAAATGCAAAAAACATGATTTTAATTAATGTTTTTTTTTTCTTTTTTGAATTTCAATATTTCGCCTAAAAAATAATGTGTAGGTAAAAATGAGTAAAATTTAGTAAAAGTTTAATCAAAGTCATCAAAGTCATCAAAAGAAGACTTCATTCAAGTATATAATTATATATATATATATTAGCATCTTTAGAATTTCTACGATTTCAATGTTTAAATTACATTTTTTAACGCGCAATTATTACGTTTGATTTTACTTCTCATTTAGAAAATTAAACGAGATAGCAAGTGAGTTTATTCTGAGTAAGAGATCACATGATTAGCTGTTCGCAATACAGAAAACATTATATGTCATAGAAGAAAAACAGAATTTTTATTGATCATCATAAAATTGTCTCAAGGAAGCCCTGGCATTGGATTTTAAAACTGCTGAGCTTCAATAAATGGGCGAATGTATATGAATACAAATGTATGAATTCTATAGCTGGTAAGATTTTTTACCCCGAAGTTAAAATTCTTTTGCATCAAAATTTTAAATTCGAAAATAATGCATTTAAAATTTCCTGATTTTTGGAGGGTTTCTAATTTCATAAAGCTCTAGTTTTAAATTAAAATACTAAAATTTTCAGGGCAATCTCAGCATAAGCTGTTTTAATTCTAAACATACAAAATTGGATTTCACAAAGTGTTTGAAATCTTTAAATATCAATTTGAAAGGCTTGATGGTTGCACAATTTGCAGTTTAAAGGATTTGCAATTCAACAAATTCAAATTAAATCCCTCCAAAATGAATTCAAGGAAATGAAAGATTAACTCAATAATTTCTAAAATTCAAGCCTTCAAAATAAGATGATCAGTTTCCAGTTTCAAATTAACTGCTTTTTATTAAAAATTTTAGACTTAAGCTGCATATAGAGGAAAAATAACATTTTTCCAGACATTGCGCACATCCTGCGTAAAACTAAAAAATTTCAACTTTTTTCTTATTATTCACTAGTTACAATCTTCAGGAAATTCTTCAAGAAACTGGCTCCTCTATTTTGGGATGATGAAGACTACTATTGCTACTCTGCTGATAACCTCAGTAGTTTTCTTTCACTCGACTAGTTTTTTTTCACTCAAGTGGAAGAAAACTACTGAGGTTATCAGTAGAGTAGCAATGGTGGACCTCATCATCTCAGAATAGAGGAGCTAATTTCTTGCAGAATTTCCTGAGGATTGTGGCCAGTGTTGAGAGAAATAATACCCACGTTGGCCGGTTTATATACCACTTGTTATCTCCCTTTTCAAATAATGGCGAATGCTTGGAAGGGATACAGTATAAAAGTACATAATATTTTTATTGAGTGCTCGAGTTTTTTTCATAGGCGTGGAATAATCTGTTATATTAAAGCCTTAAGTTATTTGTCAACATTGCATACAATACCATTGTAGTAGGGACTCGAGCTCGCTGCGTGGGCGCATTCTAATCGCTTCCTTCTCGCGCAGCTCGCAAGTTTTAACAAGCCTTCAAACGGAGGTCATATTTGTTAATCATATTAGAGTTTATTTCTATCCAATTGCAGATGATAAAATTTTAAAGAGCTTGTTTAAAGACAATTTAAAAATTAAATTAAATTACAGTAAAACCCTTTAATAGCCCTTCCCTCTATAGCCCTTTAATAATTGACGCCGCGCCGCAGTTAGGTGTAACAGGAGGTGCGCGGTATCTGCTGTTGTCACTCAGGCGAGCACTCAGGCATAACAAACAAAAGCGGGGCGGGCTATAATGAAATAGTTACAACCCACCTTCAGCCCCAAAATCGGCGCTCTAGAAGAGATTTTCCTGTATTTTTTATTTAGATTGGAAAATGAGAACAGTTTTTTAAATTACATTTACAATTTATATTTATATTTACATTCAATTTACATTTCACCCCTTCGAAATCCCTTAGGATCTCTTTAAATACTTCGAAATCTAATAATACTACTAGAAATTGTTTCTGCTATTAAATCATTCTTTCTATACCTTAAACTATTTTTAGATCATTTGAAATCCTACCCTAAAAATTTTTTAATTTTGACAAACTTTCCGGAGTCCTTTTCAATATGGCGGTCAATAAATAAAGAGGCGATCAGGAAAAATAAGTAATGGTGGCGGTCATTATCTACTAAAATCTGAGTAAGAAATCACTGAGTTTTACCGAAATCCTAGCAGGGAACTTCTTTTGAAGGCGTCCCGGGGGGTTAGAAATGGACCTAAAGTAGAGGTGGTAGAGTGGTAAAAATAACTGTTAAATGGGTCCTGACGACCCTAAATTGGAGGTACGGCTTCAACATCCTGACATTATAGCTCTCACGGTAATATCATAGACATCACCTATACATCCGCGTTTACTTTTGCAGTGACACCGAGTTGGCACACGGAGAGAACAAAACGGCTGTGGTCACCGCGACTCACGGTGCTGATGCGCGCGACGGGAACAAAGTGTTCACGTTGACCACGCGAGTGCTACACGGTTGTCATGCGCGTGAATCACAGTTCGGACTTTCACGACAGCCACCACTGCGATCACTCTGTTTCGAATTATTTTCACGCGCATCAGCACTGTTATGTCGCAGCGATGTGAACCATTTTGTTCAAAGTCCTGGCAACCGTTTGGCTCTGAACTGTAAATCGCCGCGTGTAATTCTTTTTTGAAATTTAATTGAGTATAAAGGTCGATTTGAAAACAATAAATAATTATTTAAATATTGAAATCAACAGTTTGATCATTTAAAACCTCGTGTGCAAAAGGTGTTAAGGGACATTTTGGCAACTTTGCAGATGAGTTAAACAATATTCTGTAAAATCGAAATCACCATTTCAGGATAAAAACAAAGTATACTCACGAGCTGAAAAAATTACTGAATTGAGGGCAAAAAAGTTTATTGAGAAAAAGTTAGCCAGCTTAGAGGAGCTTGAAAATAAATAAAAACATGCTCCTAAAATATTGAGTTTCCAAATATAAATAAAAAAAGTTTGATATAAAAAGCAGTTCTAAGAAAATAGACCGAAAATGCTGACTCTTGAATTTCACAGGTTTTAAAGATCAATTCCTTTTAAAAATCAATCAAAAAAAGTAGAATTTTTATTTTTCACGAAAATAAATTTATTGGCAAATAAAAGCCAAACTAGTCACATCACAAAAAATTCGTATTTAAAAAGAAAATGTCAGGATTTCAAGTTTTAGGTTAGGATGGCGCAGGTAAACTTGTATTTTCTTTAAAACAATTAATTTTTTATTTAAATTATTAAGAAATGCTGAAGAAGAAATGAATCACTTGTAAAATATCAAAGAAATGTAAAGAACCCACTGTGTGGAGGTTAAGTACGGCATGCCCCTTGATACCCTGCGGCATACCTAATTTTTATTACTATACTAAAAAACTCGAGTTGGAACAAATGCCTTTACCAAGATGTTTGATTAGTTTTTAAATAATTGGTGGGTCAATGAACCCATTTTCGCCAAAATGCTCTCTGGCACCTTTTGGACTAGCAACATTTAAATACTTTCCAGCTTGAAAAAATGAAAATAAAATTCATTAATGATCATTTACATCGCTTGAATATTATTGATATATTATTTTTTATTGAAATTATGATAATAAGTGGATCACTTACCATAAATAGATGAGCAGACGCAAAACGACGTCAATCGGTTTACATTTTTACGATCAGCTGTTACATAAACCCTAAACGGTTCACACAGCTGCGACATGGCAATGCTGATGCGCGTGAAAATAATTCGGAACACTGTGATCGCAGTGGTAGTCGTCGTGAAAGTCCGAACTGTGACTCACACGCATGCCTACCGTGTAGCATGCGCGTGTTCACCGTGAACACGTCATTTATACATATTCTAGAGTATTTTAAAGCACTTTTGGCCCGTCGCAGTGACCACAGCCGTTTTCTTGTAGAAAAAGAAGAGCCCAATCCAGCTCCACAAGCGTACGTCGTGGAAAATCATGAAATTAATAGTTTGGTGATTCTTGAAATTCTGGCTAGGGTGGATAGGCATACCTTCTAGACGAAGCGGTTCATTAAGGTACCCTGGGAACTAGTGATCTGTCTCGTTGAGCAGACCATGAGCCGGATCATCGAGGTATGCGACTCACCAATTCCAAAGAAAAGCAGGCATCGAGAGAAAAAGCATAATTATTCGTGGACGATGAAATAGCCAAACTGCGCAAATAGGCATTGGCTAAGCGTAGGCAGGCCCAGCTTAAGAGGAGTCACGTTGGCATCAGTGTAGCTGAGGTAATATACCTGATTGCTCAAAAGGTGTTGACGATGGTAATTAAAAGCATTAAGAAGAGGGAATGGGCTACATTCTTTGACAAAGCTGAAGCGGTTATACACTCGCAGAGAGCCTGGGCTCTAGTACCAAAAGCGATAGCGGAAATGCAGACATTCAGTGTTAAATAATTGCAAGAAACGGCCTACTTCTTGGCCATAGCAGGGCGGCCACTTGACGCGTAAATTCTGCGTACCTGTCACCTTCTATTTGAAAACGCCTTTAACTGAACGAGGTGGGTTGACATCGAAGATACACTTTATCATTAGTTCAGGGTGGTGGCATACCTATTTAGGATTATCAGTGTTTACCTGGATGACAGAAAATTTCCAAAATACTGTGGATTGCCAATAAAGGTACAAAGTTAATGCAGGAATGGCTCAGGGTTCTGCACTTGGTATAGGTCTCTGAAATGTTAGATATAAAAGATAACTGAGAATCGTGCTAGCTGCTCAATAGCGGATTAAACAGTTGCAGAATTAACATCCCCAAACATTAGATCTTTCTTATGTAAATAGTGATGCTCCAAATCTCTGGTTAGTGCTGGAGAACTCTTTCTGGAGATAAAACGTTTTGTCATTGGTATTCAGGGTAGGGTAATTAGAACTAGGAATCACCCAAAACACATACCTGATACGGCGGTAGTGATTGACAGATGCCGTCTTTGTGGAGATCCCACTGAGTACAGCGAGCACATCATTGATGGCTTACGATGCTTGCCCCGCAAGAACAAACACCATCTCCTTTACTGGGACGGGACCATTTTGACTAAACAATTAGTCAGATACAATCTTCCAGATGTTCTCTGGCGAGTGGAGTTAGAGCTCTCCAGGATGAATGTTGTAAACCTACGAACGGGCTCTCCAGGATGAATGTTAGATCCCTATTGAACTCTCAAGTATGATTGTTGGTTCCCTATAGATGGACTCTTCAGTGTGTATACTCGCGAATTATGACGAATAGGCAAACAGAATATAAAGTACCGAAATAAAGACTGACACCAACCAATATACGAATCTACGAATCACCTGTCCCATTTCTCGAGCGTGTTTGTTAACGAAGTACCAGATCATGACTACCTGTGGGTTGAACGTGAGCCAAGATTATAATAGGTGCAATTAGTGTTTTTATATTAAGGACTGATTTCTTTAACTCTGTTTTTTCTAATGCAACTTTAAATTTCTCGCAAATTCTATTAACTTTACAATGGCGCAATCTATTACCGCTAACAACTCATTGGCTGGTAAATGACCAGCCATTTTATATTCATATAGGTTTCGAAGACGAAAAACCAACATTTTTACAAGTGCAATCACAAAACAAGGAAAACGAGCAGGATAATCAAACCAGGGTTGCCACTATTTTTCAAATTTCCGTCCCCTGGTTTATAAAATAATTAACTCTCTTTGCGAGACAGCGTGATCAATCGACTGTGAATCATATAAGCATGATAAGGAAATTTGTGTTTATGATAAAGAAAAATTCATTTTAACACCTGACATGAAAATATACTAATTTTTAAATCAATTCTAAAACCAATTTTTCAACATTGTTTGAAATAAATGAACAATAATTAATCGTTTTGACTTGCAGGCTTCTAAAATTTAAAAAAAATATCAAACGATTTTTGACAATTTGATAAGAAAAATGAATGAAATTGTATAATTTCTAACTCAAAGCTCCGCGAAGTAAACAATTTTATTTTGAATGGAAAAATCACGAAATTGAATGATTTTAAATTGAAAATTTAGAAAACAGGGCAATGCCAAAACCTTAAAAATCGAATCTTAGAAATTGTAATCTTTTTAATGTAAAGCTTCTGAAATTATAGAATTTTAAATTGTTATTACATAAGGAAATTAGAACTGGACATTAAAGCTAATTAGATGAATTTTTATAAAATGAGAGAATGAATTGAAAAAATTTTTAATTCAGCGTTTAACATGTAAATTCAGAACTGTATGATTATTTTGAACATTTAAACTTACCGAAATCATGCATTTATTGCTGTATCAATTTCAGTTGCATAGTTTAATTTCTTTCTTTTTTATTTTAAACCTATTTTCTAATTTTTTAATAAATTTAATCTAAGAATTAATTTAAGAAAAAACTTTAGTTTCAAGGCCTCAGATTAAATTCTTTCAGAATAACCTATTCAAAGCCATAATATTAAATTAAAATTAAAAGAATTTTAAAGATGATTATTATATTATTAATCAGTATCATATCAACTAGTATTAAGTGACATTCAAAAGGGGAATCTTTTTAATATTAATGAAATCTAAGTTTTACTCATAAAATTTCGTTCTATTTTAAAAGAATATAATAAAAAAATATAAAGAAAAAAGGCTTAATAATTTATTAGCAAAACAACTTTAAAAGGGCTCGAAAAGAATATTATTTGACGAAAGATTGACAAAAGTTGAGTGAAATGAGGACATAATGAAATTGTGTACATATTTCATAAAATTGTGCATCTTCGTTAAACAAAAAATATAAATTTTCATTTTAATTAACACAAAACATCACATTTATTGACGAATCGAGAAACCAAAATTATTTTGTATCTTCATTTATTTAATAAATTATAAATATTTTATAACGCTTGATAAGAAATTCCTGTTGAATGATGATGCAAAATAAATTGAAACATTACGCGATTTTTCTCAGAAAAATATCTGACAACTGTTTTTATTTTTATATGTGTAACAATTTTGTAAGTTAAAAACAATTCGTTAAGATAAAATAATGTTTATAAGTTTAACACGCATGTTCCATTATTAGATGGTCAGGTGCGTTGTTTAAACAATTCCTAAGGGGTTTATAGAGGGGTTTGCAAAGGGTGATTTAAATAGAGAGAGGCAAATCGATTTTAAGTTCTTACATTTTCTTTAATACCAGTTAAAATTAATTTTATTAATTTAAAAAAAAACACAATTTTTAAAGTTTCATCTTTACACAATTTCTCGTGAAAAAATTTAACATCCGCTTGAAAATATCTCTGCAAATTTTAATCAGCTTTAGTTTCAAGAAAAATAAATCCACTTTTGTCCCGCTATGCTTCGCTCTATTTCATATTCCTAGTCCCAAAAAATCCCAATCAATCAACACAATATTGCCAGTCATATAATATATTTATTCTCAATTCTATTTCATAGTATACATGTAGGTTACACAGTGGAAAAACTACAAACGATATTAAATAATAAGAAAACTTAAAGAGAGTTCTAAATGAGGATTTGTGAAAAGTGTTTTGAAAAATATAGTTATGTGTAGCGGAGAATTATAAAGAAATTGTACGGGGAGATTTAACTGCGGAGGGGTGACAAATGGATTTAAATAGTAGTGTTTTTAAGTGGGAGTTGGAAAGAGCAACTGAAAGGGAGAGATGAAAATAAAGGTTTATGAAGCAGGTTGTTAAAAGGAAATCTTTAAGGGGTTTGAAGCGGCGGGGAAAGTGAAGGAAATTGTAAAGGATTGTAAAGGAAATTGAAGGGGTTCTAGAAGGTGTTTGGAAGGAAAATGTAAGGAAAGTTGCAAATGCAAAAGGGTAAAGAATGGTTGTACAAGAGGATGTTATTAATAAAGGTTTAAAATCGTACTTTGTGAAAGAGAGCTGGAAACAGAGAGTTGTGAAGTTGATTGTGACAAGAGAAACTCCAAAGGGTTCAAGAAGCGGTATTGTATGAAAATTTTAAGGAAAGATATAAATGAAAAGAGGTGAAAATGATTTTCAATAGGGATTGAAAAGGGTAACTGTAAAGAGGAGTTTGAAATAGGGAGTTAGAAATAAAGATCTGTAACATGGATTGTAAAAAGTGAAACTGAAAGGGAACTGTTGAGGGGATTGTATGGAAGTTGTAATTGGAGATGTAAGGGGCGGAGGGCAAGAACGGACATAGAGGTTGTTTGCAAATTGGTGTTAAAATATTTAGCTGTAACGAGAAATTAGAAATAAGAGCTTGTGAAGAGGGCTGGGGAAAGGAAAACTATGAAGGGAATTGGGAAGGTAGGTTGTAGAAGGTGTTTATAAGGAAATGGTAAGGGAAGATGTAAACGCAAAAGGGTAAAGAATGGTTGTACAAGAGGATGTTATTTATAAAGGTTTAAAATCGTACTTTGTAAAGAGAGCTGGGAACAGGGAGTTGTGAAGCAGATTGTGCAAAGAGTAAATCTAAGGGGGTCAAACGGGTTAGTGTATGGCAGTCTTAAGGGAAGATATAAACATAAAGAGGTGAAACTGATTCACAATAAGGATTGAAAAGGGTAACTGTAAAAAGGAGCTCAAAATAGGGAGTTAGAAATTTGCAACATGAGTTATAAAAAGTAGAACTCTAAGGGAATTTTAGAGGGGATTGTAAGAAAGTTGTTATTGGAATGTAAGTTGAGAGGGGTCAAGAATGGACATAGAGGTTGTTTTTAAGTGTGCGTTAAAAATGTAGATGTATAGGGGAGTTGGAAATAAGAGCTTGTGAAGGAGGTTTTCAAAAGGGAAACTCTAAAAGAAATTGTGAAGGATAGTTGTGGAAGGTGTTTGTAAGGAAATTGTAAGAAACGATGTAATTAAAAAAGGGTAAATAATATTAGAAAAGAAGTTGTCAGTAAATAGAGGTTGAAAATGGTAACTTTTGCAACACCGTTAAAAGCAGGAAGTTGTGCCGTAGTTTGTAAAAAGGGAAACTCTAAGGGGTTAAAGAGGAGCGTTGTGTGAAAAATTTGAGGAAAAATTTAAATAAAGAGAAGCAAAAAATGGTCGTGAACAGGGGTTAAAAGAGTGACTGTGTGTTGGAGTTGAAAATAAGAAGTCGTGAAAAAGATTTTAAAAAATAATCTCAAAGGGGCTCAAAGGGGAAGTGTTGTATAGAAGATCTAAGGGGTGATTTAAATAAGAAGGGCTCAAGAATAATTGTAAACAGGGGCTTAAGAGGAAAACTGTATAGGGGAGTCGGAAATAGGAAGATAAAAAAAATAGTTATGACGTGGACTGTAAAAAGGAAAACTTTAGGGGTGTTGTAGAAGGGCTTGTAAGAAAGTTGTAAGAGAAGATTTGAATAAAGAAAGGTTAATGGAATCTAATTTTATACCATTTTTTAAATTCTATTTAATCAACACACGATATTGCTAGTTGAATTACATTTTTATTTTAAATTCTATTTAAAAAGATACATATAGGTTACACAGTGCAAATACTACTGTCAATATTACGTATATATTAAATACTGCTTATCAGAATTGTAAAGTGAATGATTTTTTAGAAGAAAAAAAGAGTTCTAGGTCCGGAAAAAGTAACTGGAGGTGGGTGAAGAATTTATGTGAAGGGCGTTGTTTGTAAATGTGTGTTAAAAAAGCATTTGTGAAAAGGAGTAGGAAATGAGGGGATGTGTAGAAGATTCTAAAAAGAAAACGTTGAGAGGGTTTTCAATAAGGGTTTCAGAGGGGTTTTGTAAAATACGGTTGTGAGGAAACTGTAAGGTGAGATGCAAATAGAGAGGAGTTTTTAAACCGAGGTTTAGAAGGTAACGTCGAAGAGTAATTGGAAAGATATGGTTGTAAAGAAGTTTGTAAAAAGAGGTATTCTAAGTAGGCTAAAGAGGGGGAAGGTACATGAAATTGTAAGGGGTTTGGGAAAATGGTTCTAAGATCGGAAATGTTTAGGAGGTTATAGAAGGAAGTTTCAGAGGATGGTTGTAAAGGAAGAATTGATTTAGATTCTTGGATTTCCAAAGCCTAAAGGAGTATGTTCGTGTCTTATTAGAGAGTTATGAACTTCATAACGATCGCGGTCCTGTTGGAAATTTTGTGGTATATTATCATGGCCATTCAGATAAGCATATGGAGCACTATTAGGTTGAAGATTATTGTAGGCTAAGGCAGAATCACGTTGTGGAGGTTGACCAAGCGGACGACCGGGATTATATTCAAAATGTAAAATATTATTACGTTGTTGTTCTCTCTCTTCTGAAAAATTTTGGACCGCTGGGCGAAGATTATTGTTGGGTTGATCCGAAAACCCCTGAGTGCTTTGTATTAGGCGCTGCGAACTTGAATCTGCAAACATACAATAAAAATGGTTTTCTTTCAAAATTGCAAATATTATTCAATATATATTATTTAGTATAACAAATTCACAATTTCAGCCCTTTCCAATGTGACACCAGAGGTGAATAATAAAATTTATCAAGCAATCTGTCGATCGCATTCGAAAATTTTTTGACAGATTAAAACCCCGATGTCATAATTATTTATTAAATGATCGATTACCATCGATAAACATAATTGAATAACCAATTTTTTAACATGTAATTTTAAGAATTAATTAAAAATATTTAATTTTTTTTTACTTGCCAATGGAATTAAGGAACATCAAGAAAGTCACAAACAGAGCACGAATATTAAGCCTCATTTTTCGCAAATGGAGATAACACTTTTTCAAATATCAGTAAAAGATCGAATGGTAAATTTCTTAAACATTTGTCACCTATATATATACTTGGTTGTAAACAACAAATACATATATACTATATAACCTAGGTACCTATATATGTATACCATATACACTTGTATTATCAGCACTAACTTGATGTTTTGTAAAAAAATATTTGCCACATATCGCGTTGTTCAATAATTCTCGCAATGACGAAAATGTGAAAATTTATGGTAGAGTTGCACAACCAAGAACAGGAGCGGACACGGGGTATTTTTTTTTTTTTGAGGGGATCACATAATTTTGATGAAAATGAGAAATCATGAATATTTAAAAAAATACGAAATAGAACGTATAAAAAAATTAAAAATTTTGAAATTTTAAATTTCCGAAAAAAACTGAAATTATCGGATTTTTTATTAAGGAAACAAAAATAAGACGAAAGTGAAAGTTAACAGAGCTAGAAAATTTTCAAATTTGTGGACGTATTAATCTCGTGAGACTATAAAATTAGAAACATTTTAAAGACCCAAATTTCATAACTCCAAAATTAATACATTTTTTCAATTAGTTACTCTTTAATAATGCAAAATATTAATTATCATTTTTGTAAATTTTAAGGAATTTTTAATTAATTTAATTTATTCATTCACGTAATTTCTAATATTGGGATTTTCGAAATTTGAATTTTGAAATAGGAACACTGAAATATCCCGAAAAATAAAATTACCGATAGTGTAAAATTTGCGACTGATAGAATTTTCAAAATATAAAATTTTCAAAATTATAAAATTGAAGAAAATTTCAAATTACCGAATAATAAAAAAAAATAAAATAATTGAGTGAATACTGGAAATCAGAAAAAAAATTCTGGGCGCTGTACAATTTTCAAAAAAGAATACTACCAAAAAATAAAATTCCCAAAGTTTATAATATTTCCAAATTTGACCATTTTTAAATAATAAAATTCCCAACAGGTTATAATATTAATGAATTTTAAAATTCCGTCATAAGGTTCTGTGGAATTTAAACATTATAAAAAATTATTTGTAATACAAATTATTTATTTTAAATGAAATATAGAAATATACAAACAATAATTCTAAAAAATTAAATATTTAGAATAGAGTGTCTTCTGAAACAAATATTTCATTAAAGTGTTTTTAATTTTTTTTAAATACATAAATTAAAAACAAATTTTTTTATTGTTTAAATTGTATAAAATTAAACATTTTAAATTTTTTAATAAGTTTTAAATTTAATTATAAATTTTATAATTCGCGAATTTTCCAGGGCCGAAATTTTACAGTTTCGGATACTTTATAATTCAGAAATGCTCAAATTATTGATATTTTAGTCAACCCATTATAAAATTTCAAAATCCTGAATAGTAGAAAATGCGCCAAATAAAATTGCAAAAATTGTGAAATAACTGAAACTATAATATTACCTAATTATAATATTGCCAAATCTAAACAATCGGAAAGTTATTTTAAAGGTAGAGTAATAAATAATAAAATGAAAGACTTTTATTAAATAAAATTATTTATTGTCATATTATTTATTTAATATTTTAAAATTTTGGATTCCTCACATTTAAGAATTTTATCTTTCGCAAATTTTCGTGTTTCCGCAATTTTATAATGTCGATAATTTTATGTCGAGAATTTTAAAATTCTATAATATTATAAATTGTCAGCAATTCTATGATTTCAAAATTTTCCAATTTTTTAATTTTCCTCACATTTTGGATTTAAAATATTTCATTTTCAATAATAAGTATTTTCAGTATTTTCATTGTGTGATTTAAAAATTCAGAATTTTTTTCGGAAACTCACTTATTGTTCGATTGTGAAACGATTTGATTTTTCAAAACTTCCTTTGCAGAATATTTCACAAAAATAAAGTTTTTTATTGTATTTATTAAATTTTTAATGAAATTACTTAACAATTATTTCTAGTTTTGTAGCAAAGTTCTAGAAAGCGCTAAATTTAGTCGACGTTTATGTATCGTATCTCATATTTGCCTAAAAATTTCACAACTTTTATTTCATGAATCCGTATGACCCTCTGTTTCATTTTTATCAAGAGTGATTTTCTTATCATCTCAAGAGAATTTGTTTTTTGTGAACAATACCTTATTACCATAAGTCGCGATTAAATTCAAGGTGCAAAATCATATCTATTTATAGGTAATATAAAATGGATATAATTTTTTAGATGAAATATGAAGACTAAAATTACAAGCTTAACCATACATTTTCTTATGTGAATTCTTATATAAGGTTTATTTTAAATTAACTTCAAAATTTGAGATAAGCAAACTTTAACATTACAAAATGGGCATTTTAAAAAATTTCTGTGATTGGATGCTGAAAAATTCTTTTTATTCCATAATGAGGGCAGTATAATTCTAAAATGTCAGTGATAAACAGAACAAAATTCATAAAAGCCGTTGGTGTGTGTTAAACAAATTAAAATTACTTTTGACTTTACTAAAATATTGTTTTTTGGAAAAAAAAATTTTATTTCTCAAGATTTCGTTATAGATTTTACAGAAAACCTTATATTATTTGTGTAAATTTTTGAAGATTTCGAAATAAAGAAACTTCTTAAGAAATTAAAAATATTTCAAGATAATGAAAATGTTTCTTAACCTTCCTAGAAAAATTTAAAATGATGTTTTATTTGAAAAAATAAATTCTAACAGAAAATTGACAAATATTTTTAAACAATTTCAATTATGTCCTAAGATTTCTAGAAATAAAATGAATGATTTTAAAGCAAAAATATTTAATTAACAAGATTACAAAGTTTTATAAAAAAAATTCGATCAAGTTTAAGAGACATTAAGAAGTTTTAAAAAGATGCTAAATTAATTCAAAACACGGAAACATTTTACAAAGTTAGAAGAAACGTACATTTTTAAATATTTGGAAATAAAATTTTTGAACTTTCTTAAAGGTTTTACAGAATTCACGATAATAAAAAAAATGTCTTAAAATTCCTGGAAAAATTGAAACTAATATTTTATTTGAAAAAAATAGGTTTAAGAGAAAACTGATATCGGGTTCGAAACATCTTAAATTGTTTCCTACAGTTTCAAAAAATAATGCGGAAGATTTTAAAGCCAAATTTCTTAATGAGCGCGATTATAAATTATTGTAAAAAAAATTTGAGTGTTATTTAAAGAAATTTATATCTATTTCAAATAAAAATTAATTTAGAAGTTGAAAATATTTCAAAGAAGTTAGAAAAAATGTACGTTTCTGAATATTCGGAAATACAAATTTAGACGCTTCTTGAAGAGTTTGAAAGGTTTCAGGGTAGTAAAAAAATGTCTTAAAATTCCTGAAAAAATATAAGCTAGATTTTATTTTAAAAACTTAATCTCAAGAGAATATTTGAAAATACTTTAAAACATTTCAAAAGATTCCCAATATTATCAAAACAGAATCTGGAAGATTTAAAGGTTTTTTTTATTTTTCAGAATTTTCAGACATTATTGAAAAAATTCTAATAATTTTAAGCGCTATTCAGAATGTTTAAAAAACCACAATTAAAAATATTTACATAAATTAAAAACAGAATGGAAATTTTTTAGGAGTTCAATAAAAATTTCAAAGCTGTTTAAAAAGTTTGAAAGGTTTCAAGAAAATAGAAAACTTTTCTTGAGATTCATAAGAAAATTTGTAATGTTTTTTTATTTTGAAAAATTGATTTTTAAAAAAAATTCGAATAGGTTTTGAAACCTTTCAGAAGATTTCTGCAAATGTCGAAAAAATCTGGAAGGTTTAGAGTCAATGTTTTTTTTAATTTTCAAAGATTTTTCAAAGTTTTAGAAGTAATTCGTGTCAGTTCTAAATAAATTTATTTTTAAAACTTCTAATTATCCTAAATATCTTTTAAAGTGACTAGAATTTTTTCTAAAATTTTTTTAAATTCTTATAAAATAAAAAATGATACTTTTTCAACATACGTATCTAAAATATTTAAACATATTCTTTAATTTTCGCAAGACAAAAATTAAATCACAAAATTAAACATTTCTTTCGAGATTGATAAAAATATGCATCCGCGCGTATAGAGCTTTTGCTGCTTTTTAAATTAATTAAAAGCTCATGGCGCCATTTTTTATTAATTGTCAAACCATGAAAAATTAACTTTAAAACAATATTTTTTTAAATTTAACATTTGAAAAGATTACCAAAAATGACAGATTTTGGAAGAATTCGAACTTTTGAGAGGTTTCAAGAAGATAACTTTCCTAAGATTTTTCGGAACAAGAAAATTTTAAAAAGTTTCAAAACATTTCAAAATATTACCATTTCCAAATATTTCTAAAATTTTTGAAAATATCTGTATGATTCAAGGGCACTTTTTTAATTTTTGAAATATTTTCCAAAATTTTCGGAGTAATTTGAGCCAGTTTAACTGATATTTATTTTCCAAACTTCTAAAAGTACTAAATATTTTTCAAACTGACTCAAATTATTCTTAAAATTTTTCAAAATCCTGAAGAATAAAAAATTATACTTTTTCGACATATCTAAAAACTTCGGGCAAAATTTAGAATTTCCGCAAGAATCATAGAAAAATTATGAATTTATTTAACTTTAAAAACACGTTTATTCGAAAGTTTTATTTTGTATTTTAAATTATCTATTCCAAAAAATAATAATTTCGGTGATTTTTCTTCTTTAATGACTGAAAAATCTTTTTTGGGTAAAATTTAAACTGTTTGGTTAATAAAGTTCGCCATTTTGGTTTGAAAATTAATCTGTTTAGTTGAGGATTTCACTATTTTGTTAAAAATTTGTGTCTCTCGGTTAAAAATGCAACTGATTGAAAATGAATCTTTTTGGTCGATTATTTGAAAAGACTTTAAAACATTTCAATAGATTTCCAAAGTTGTCAAAACTGAATTTAGAAGATTTTAAGGTAACATTTTTCTATTTTCTAATGTATTGAAAATGATTAAAATTAAATTAAAATTTAAAAATATTTACAAATTTTTTAAAACAAAATATTATGTTAATAGATTTCGAAAGAAATTTCAAAGCTTCTCAAGAAGTTTGGAAGGCTTTAGAAAAATAAAAAATTTTTCTTAAGATTCTTATGACATTTTTTTATTTTGAAAAAGTAATTTTTAAACCAGATCCATAAAGAATTTAAACATTTCAATAAATTTCTACAAATGTCAACAAAAAATTTGAAGATTTAAAGGTAATTTTTCTATTTTTCAAACAATTTACAAAATTTTACACACAGTACGAGTCAAATATTTAAAAGATGTTTATTTTCAAATCTTCTAAAAGTACAAAGTATCTTTTAAACCTACTCGAATTTTTCCTAAAATGTTTAAAAATTCTGTAAAAAAAAACTTTTTCGAAAGACCTATATATCTGAAATCTTCAAAAATCTTTTTAATTTTCTCGAGACTCTTATGAATTTTGTTATGAATATTATTTTTTGTTAAAAATGAAACTATTTAGTGAAAAATTTGTCTTTCTGGTTTAAAACTGGTTAAAAACATTTTTTATCTAATAATTTTTTGTAGATCTTTTTTATTGCACAATTTTTTGTTAATTCTTTTTTTTATCTTACAGAGTTTGACCGCAAATGGAATTTCCTAATTTTCCTTATTTTTTGTGCGATCAAAAATTGAATTTTAGATTTTGCAAAAAAATTCAAAAAGTAAATTTGTAGATTTTCCATATTTTCCGACCAAGGCTATAAGAGACCAAAAATTAAAAATTTTATTATAAAGAAATTATTCATTTCTCAAAATTTTTATCCTTGGATGAAGCTTTCAATTTTTCTTCCCATCAAAAAAACAAATACTTCTGTATTTGAATTTTTCAGTTCAAGAAACATAGCATGAAATCCAAGACTTGACGTTATTTAAAATAATTTTTTTTACCACAATTGTAAAAAAAAGAATTATATATTAGCCATTTAAAAGGTTAAATTTTTTAAAAAGTTTATAATTTTTTTACGTTGGATTAACTACAGAAAATATATGTTTGACAAACTCGATTAAAATAAAAATTAAACTTTCAATATTTGAACTAACTTATAAATTTTGTATACTATACTATTTTAAAAATATAATATTTAAGTTCTTGAGTTGATTAAATTTCTAAATTTCACAGACATTCATAATTAGACAGTTTCCACTCGGAAATTTTTGGTAATAATTCTCATAGTCTAAAAGGATTCTTTTTATTTTTGATTAGGCGAAAATGTAAATAAAAAACTTTGTTTCACTACTAATTTAATTGAAAAATCTGGATATAATGTGTGAAGTTTGCTTTAAACTTTTCAAATAAAAAAATTTTAAACCTATTTTAATTTTTAAACGAAAATTCAGATTACTGAAGAAACTATTTCAAATTTAACAAAATAAATAAATAAAACATTTCAGCACCCAAATTACGTGTATTTGAATTCAAATATCATTTTAATTTAATAAATGGCAACTTGTTTTTAAAAGAAAATTCAGCCTCAAAGAAAGAAATCCAAAGTTAGTGGTGATTTTAACAAACATCGAATTTTCTTAAAAGTAATTTTGAAGGCAGCAGTTACATTTTCAAACAAAGTGATGATATTTTAACTAAAATTATAAGTCTTTAATTAGAATAGTTAAATTTTAAAACCAAAAAATGAATTTTGAATTTTCAACGAAATATCATATCTTTCTACTTCGGAGATGAATTTTTAATTAAAATTTTGAATCTTATGCTGAAAAAAATAAATCTTCAACAAAAGAGTTTCACTTTCAATAAAGTAATTTAATTTCCATGCCAAAAAAAATTAATTTTGAACGAAAAATGTAGTATTTGATATTTAAACCAAAAATACTTTAATTTTTAATGAAAACAGTCGAACTCCAAAGATACAAGAAGCATAAGAATCGGTAACACCAAAGATGCGAGCGTGAAAGGGGCTCCCACTCGTTGGAATTTATATTTGGGGGGTAATGCATGAGAACGCGCACAGGCCTGCTACGCGCCAAAAAAATGTCAAAGTAAAAATTGTCATCTCAAGCTCTACCCAAAGAACCAGTTTATACAAAAGATTTAGTAGCGACTAAAATCGCCTAAGAAATATGAGGAAGAAAGAAAATAAATCAATATTAAAATTTAACTTTTACCATCATTATTAATTTTTTACAAACAGGCTATAATTGTGTCAAGAATATAGATATGGGTGCATACAAAATTGGAAAAAAATATCGCTGATATCTTATTTTGTTATAAAAAATTATGAGTGATACATACAAAAATTAAAAAACAGCAATATTTTGTATCCAAATTTTTTTGAATCCGCAAAGTGAAGCGTGAAAATAAAAAAAAGTAAAATGCCTTTTAACTTAAATTATAATTTATTAAAATGTATATGCATTCGAGTTTACTAACATTCTGGCGCCATACTGGATTTTGATTCCAAATCAAGAGTGAAGGTTTCCAATTATAGGTGGCGTTCAACCGCTGTCCCGCTGTTTAACGTGGCTGGATCGTGTTTAAGGGCAGTGGTTGAGAAGAATCAGGAGAACTAGGAGAACTATCTGCTGGTGTATTTACAGTACCAACATTAAGTCGAGACAGGTGAATGTTTGAATCACCATAGTTAAATCCATTAATAGGGGCCTGAGAAGACCCATGAATAGGACCCTGAGAAGACTCATAATGAAAGTCTTGCGAATACCTGCGATGTTCAGCCTCATTGTAATGGTCGGCTTCATGGATATTATCTATATTTTCATGTTGTTCTGCAAGAATAGCCATTTGGTGATGCTGAAATTCAGCGATCCGTTCGTTCACAACTTCAGCCGCCGCAGCATGAAGACGATCAGCTTGTTTGTAACGCTGCACAGTGTTCATAGCACTTGCAAGTAATGAGCGTTTCTGTCAAAAAAGTATTATATAATACTTTAATTGTCTCATTTTAGTTTTACTCGAGAGGCGTGAAAGTGTTAATTAGCGGTAATTGAGTGGTGCTAATTGTAGCGAGTTTACAGTAAAATTTGAAGTATATTGATGGGACGAAGATGTTAGAGGTTTTTGTGAGTGAAAGTTTCTATATTGGAAAGAAATAATGCAAAAAGTTGTGTGATATTTGACGAAATTGAGACTATTTTGTGAATAGTGAAAGAATATTGTTAATTGTAAAATGATTTGATGAAACAAATCGATCCTTTCTTCGACCGTTGATATTTATTGATTTCAAATCGTAGATTTCAAATTATTTATGTCTTTATGTCTTAATTTAAATTATAATTTAATCTCAAAATTTCAAAAAACTAAATTCAATTTCCATACAAAATGTCTACGTTTAGGAATTGAAAACATTGTGAAAAATATTCAAAAATTAGGTCAGTTTTCAAATTACTTACAGTATCGTTTCTCAAGAGTTATATCTGATGGCTCTTTAAACAAGTT
>NC_046661.1:83509713-83535179 GCF_010883055.1 Belonocnema kinseyi | reverse complement strand
GGCCTATCAGAAAGATTAAGAAATTCACTTTAAAAATTTAATATTAATGTTTATTTTAAAAACACTAATACATTAGATAATTATTTGTCAAGAAGAAAGGACAACGATTCCATTGAAAATTTATCTGGTGTTATTTATTTAATTAAATGTAAATGTTGTAATAAAGCTTATATAGGTGAAACTGGCAGGAGATTAGAAACTAGAATTGCTGAACACAAAAGAGATTGTGAAGTTGGGAATTTTAACACAGGTTTGTCGCAACATTCTTGGAATTTCAATCATTACTTTGATTTTGATTTTAAACGTATTAAAATATTAGCTACAGAAAAAAATACTTATCAACGACGTATTATTGAGTCTATTTTTATAAACAAATATCGTAAAATTTCAGTTACTTTACAGACTGAAATTCTAAATTTAAACTCAATTACGCGCTTCCACATCAGTGGTTTTCAATGGAAACTTGCCTATTACATCATCTTTCATTACATATTCTTCATGTTCTTCATGTATTTCTGAAACTGTCAATTTCTGTTCGTCCGTCCTAACCTACGTCAATTTTGTTTTCTCGTACAATTTTAAAAAATGTAGTTGTAATCGATTGAAGTCTCGAAAAAATTTTTTGAGACTTCAAAAAAATGACTAAATTTTAATTAATTTTCTTAAAACAATTGACTGAAATGTTACTTTTTTTGACTGAAAATTGATCTGTTTGACTATTTTAAACTATCATCAACTCAGGTAACAATGTATTTAAATCTACATAATTGTCCATCATATTTGTTCGTACTAAAATTACTAATTTTTAATATAATTATTTAGGTTTAAGAACCTTTAAAAAAGGTACGCATGTGTACCGAAACGTCAGGAAGTTTCGAAAGGAGTTTTTTCTATTAAATAAATATCTGAGTTTCGAAGAACATGTTTTTTTGACTCATATATAATTTTTCGATTTACGATTGGACCGTAAGACGTAAATAATTTGAAATCTACGATTTGAAATCAGTGAAAGGATAGTTTGTTTAGCATGTTGAGCAGGATAGGAAAACAGATGCAGCCGAGTAGCGATGAAAGAGATGGTTGTGGAAAAAGCTGGCCTGGCGAGAAGCATGAAAGAAGATACGGTAACAGGATCGGCTAGCGCAGTGAAAAAAGCAGCTATGCAGTACACAGATTAAGTCCTGATGCATTCAGACGAGGAAGTATTCTGCACGCCGAAAGGTGGGAAAATAAGGGGTCAGTATAAAATAACGGTAGATAGAGAGAGACTTAGGGCGGATAGTTTTGGTTTCATCAAACCGTTTATAAATAGGAAGAAGGATAGGGCAGAAAAAAAAGTAGCGAAGACAAAAAAGAAGTAGAACCCACCCTGAAAACCCCGAGAATGATCAAACCACCACCGAGGAAACATCAAAGTAGAGAGAGGGAGAAAGATGAAGGAAAAGACAATGACAAAGTTCAACATAGAAGGACAGTAGAATTTAAAAAGTTAAAAGTTAGAAGAATTGCGTGGAATGACGATAGAAGTAATACAGATAAACGAAAAAAGGAAGAAAAAAAGAGAGGAAATAAAACGACAAATTACGAAAGAAATGACAGAACTTATAAGAGAGTTGCAAAAATGGGGAGTGGTTAGGAAACATTTGGAAAAAGGGGTGAAGACTTTAGAACAATGATTAGAGAAACAGGATGGCCATAATAAGAAGATAACACAGCCGGTAGGATATCGAAGATAGAAGAATCAAAACGGAGGACAGTGTAGGGAGGAATGAGAATAATTATAGGGAAAGGCCAAGGGAAATAGAAAGAAGATTAGAAATGAATGAAAGAGATAAAAAATAAACATAGCGATAAAGGGTTTAAGATTAGATAGAAGGGAAGGAATTAAAGGAAGGACTAGAAAATATGGTAAAGGGGATAGATGCGATAGTACAGATAAAGGAAATGCAAAATGTAAATAAGGGAAAGCAAGTAGGAGAAAAACTGTACTAGTGGAACTAAAGGAATAGGATAATAAGAGGGTAGAGAACGCAAAAAGGAGGTTTTTACATTTTATACCCTAAAAGAGAATAGAGGATAATTTGATATGGGTGGAAGGGAATATGCAGTGTAGGTTAAGGATAATAGCGGAAGAGCAAAGAAGTAAGAGAAAAAGAACGTAGATTATTTATGGCAGAATATAGCTAGAAGGAGTATAGTGGAATTGGGACGAAGAAAGGAAAAAGATAGTAAGAAACGTGATATCAAGAAAATAGGAGAAAAGAAAGTAAGAAATCGCAAGAAAAATATAGAGCCGAGAAACGAATGTATTAAAGAATGAAGGATATGTTACTGGCATATAGCAGGACTGGAGAGATAGGATAACAAGTCTATAAGAAATTTGACACAGTCGGAGAAAGATAAGAAATAGAAGAAAACACAAAAAGAAGGATTAATAGCAGGAGAGGTAAACAGGAGATAGAGGAGGAAGGAAATGGAAAAAAGAAGAAGAAATTCCAAAATCAAGGTACTGAAAGGGAACGGAAAGAAATTGATAAAGAACTTGAAGGACTTGGGATGGTTTTTCTTAAACGGAAATGTGTGTAGAGATGAGAAAGCAGAAAATGCACGCTCAGGAGGAAAAAGGGAAATAGTAATTGATTGTTTGATAGTGGATAATGAGAAAAGAGAGAAGATCAAGACATTACACGGAGTCAATGAAAAAAAAGAACGGTTTAGAGAAAAGGCCCGGAATATCAAAATAGAAGAGAGAAATGTGAATGAGTAAATGGAAAAAATTGTGGAAGATATAAAAAGAGAATTAAAGTGCATCAAGAAAAAAGAAGTTATAGAAGGAGGGAATAGAAGTGGAGATAAGGAGAATTGTAAAGAGAAAAAGAAGAAGGTCGAAAAGGATTTGAGAATATGTAGAAAAGAAAAAAGTAGTGTAGAAGAATATAAAAGAAACATGGAGTATGCTAAGTTCTGTGATCAAAAGAAAGAGGAAGAGAATAAAAGCTTCCAGAAAGAGGCGGAGAAAGCGAGGATTTGCTAGTTTGAGCAGAGAGAAAAGTTAGTAAAGGAGGCCTATGTGGTGGAGAAAGAGATGAGGAAGAGTACATAACAAGGCGCATTCCAAACAAAGTCTGAAAATATGAGCGCACAGAATTAAAGGAATGGGTATGGATAATGCACAATAGAGTATGGAGAAAAGAAGGGTGGTCAGAGTTATAGAAAGAAGTAATGGTACCCATAGTGAAGACAGCCGAAGTGAAAGAAGTTAAAGATATATAAAAGAATGACACTAATGCCACTACTGTATCGAATATATGTGACTGTTTTATCGGAGAAGCTAAAGAAAGAAGCTGAGGAAAAAAGATAGAACCACCGAATCAGGCAGGGTTTAGAAAACGAATGGGGATGATGAACAACATATATGTTCTGAACTAGGTAGTAAATAAGAGAAGTAGGGTTATGGTTGAAAGATTATCCATGAATTTTCTCAGATTTTTTATAACGTTGACCTCGTTCTTGGAAAAAGTAAAACTCGAGGCTTGAAAAGTGAGGCCAAACATTAGATTGTTGACTTCAAAAGACTTTAGTACCTTTTAAAAAGTGGTTTACTCATCATTGGATCCTAGAGTCATTTTTTCAGATTAGGTAACGAGACAAAGTTATCCTATTCAAAAACAGGGTAAGGAAAAAATCTATGAAAAAGAGAACTCCATATTTTACAGTTTACTTACGCGCTGGTTATAAGCATAGTGAGCGACATATTCTAGCCATCGGTCATGGGTAACGTTCGCAGCCTTGTATGTTTTATCAAAGGGATACACATCCCTTAGCACTGCATGTAGTACAACAAATTGTCGTAGGATCCGGTATGGGCGAACGACATTATTTTGTACTTTTGCAATGATTTTTCCTTCGAGCTTTATTTCTACGCCAGAGGGAATTCGGAGTCCCTGAATGTGGGATAAATCAGCTTCCTCAGATTCATCTGTAGAAGCTCTGCTCCTGGATGGATGTGAAGGTCTGTTGTTAGGTGCTTGTGCAGCTCTGCTGCTAGATGCTTGTGAACTTGATGCTGTGAAAATACAATCAAAACGTATAAAGTTGAACTAGAAAGAAATTTTTTATATTGCTTTAGTCACATGTAAATTCATTGCACAAATAAGAGACAGTGCATAAATTACTTAGTCTTTTGTGTAGCGGGGTACGTCAACGATTCAAAAAAATAGCATGTAAGCCACTGTGGTACGTGACTGCGAGGTCGAAACCATTTATTACGTACGATATGCCGCCGCACAGTAGGGGAATAATAGACACCATTCACCAGCCACCACTACGCACGTCAATTAATTGTGACTCAGCTTAAACTAAACTACTTTAATGCAAACAACATAACACAAACAGCAAGTCCACAAAACCAAACACCACATATCCCAAAATTAAATATCCCAAGCCCACAAATCCCAAGCTTACAAAACCTAATTCCATAAAATCTTACGCCTACAAAGCCCTTTCCCAAAAGGCTTAATTTCACAATTACGAAGCCCACTAACTCAAAGCCCACAAAACTCAATCCCGCATATCCCCAACCTAAAGATCCCAAGTCCACAAATAAAAGTCCACAAAAAACAAAATAAAAACTCATAAAATCCAAACTTACAAACTCCAGGGTCTACATATTCAAAGTCCAATTCCACAAAATTCAACAGCACCAAGCCTAAACCCTAAAAAACTTATTACTCTAATCCTACGAAACCCAAGACCACTTGGTTGTGTCTGTTTATTTGGATTTTGTGAGATTAGGTTTTGTTTCGTTGGGTTTTTTGGGCTTTGGATTTGTGAACATGGGATATTTAGGTTTGGGATATATAGAGTTGGATTTTGGCTTTGAGATTGTGGGCTTGTGGTTTGTTGTTTGCAGGTGTCTGCAGGTTAGTTGTTTATAGGCGTACTTTAAAGAAAAAAGTCTTCTGAGTATTCAAACAAAATTTCACTCGGTTTGGTAAAGATTGGTAGCAGCTAGCGAATTTTGTCCATTTTTCCCCTACTGTGCGCCACCGGCAAATACGAGGGTGGGGTGAAAAGTTTCCGGCCTGACCTAGCCCGACTAAATGGATTCCACACTGAAAGACTCTTCTCCATCATATTCGAAAGTTAAATAGTGGGTTTCTGAATTTAAGAAAGATCGCAAAGTGAACTTCTGACGAACCAAGTCCAGGAAGCCCCGTTGAGGTCTTAACTCCCGAAATTATAAAAAAAAATCATAAAATAGTGATAGATGGCCGCAGATCAAAGGTGAGTAAGATAACTGAGGCTACTAGGATGTCAAATGACCGTGTAAACAATATTTTACATGAACATTTGGGCATGGAGAAGCACTGTGCTAGGTGGGTGTCGTGTTTGCTAACAGTCGATCAAAACGCACCTCCCCGTAGGTCGGTCGCAGTGATCCCAACTTTGATATGTTGAGCTACTGCGCTTGTCTGGCGCAGCGGCACTTATTGGTCGCTGTTGGTGCGCCATTCAAACCGTTCATAATCAATAATTATTAAAATTAAATTAGATAATTATTGTAAATTGCACATGAATATTATAAATAAATATCTCTAAATTCAATAGCTGAATTCATATTTCATTAATCAAGGTTTTTGTTTCATTATTTTTCTCTCTCCTTAAATCAAAAATTAAGTTATTTCTAAAATTTATGTGCAATTACTGAAAATTAACTATTTAAATTTAATAATTGTTAATTATACCCGATTATAAACGCGCGCCAAAAGCGACCAATGAGGGCCGCTGCGCCAGGCAAGCGCATTAGCTCAACATGCCAAAGTTGGAATCACTGGTCGGTCGTTGCGATGGCTAAAATCGACGAATTGAAGTTGGAATTGTCCCCTCATCCAACTTATTCACCATATTTGGCCTCCAGCTACTATCGTATGTTCTCTAGCCTTGAGAAATAGCTCGCAGGTAAAAATTTCAGAACAAAGAGCAAGTCATTGATGCTGTAAATGAGTATTTTGAGGTACTTTAAGAATCGGTCTATAAAAATGGCAAAAGTGCATTAGAACACAGTTATGAGAAACGTATTAGTCTTGAGGGAGATTATCTTAATAAAATCATGTGAAAAAAAGGGAGAACAGTTTTTTTCCTTATCAGGCCGGAAACTTTTTACCCCACCCTCGCATTTAAAGAATGTCAAGGTTAAAATGGCATACCTTGGATTTATTTTTTAATTAAAATTAGTATCTATAGTAGCCTTGATTTTATAAATCTATAGGATTAACTGTCCTTGATATCTAACATACAATGTGTATCTCTCATAAAATCTCGCGAAACCTTTTCGACTTTAATATATACCCTAAAAACTTGGAAATTCGTATCTTTTCAAAAACTTCAAAAATCTATTGTGGAGATTCTCTAGAAACCTGTTTAAAGTTCTTTAAATTTTCAAGAATGTTACAAATTTTTATTTACTAACATTTAACACTTTGAAATTCTTTAAAATTCCTTTAAGTTTATAAGAACCATTAAATCTGGTGAAATCTCTAGTACTGTCAGGAGAATCGCATGAAAACCTATAAAACATCTTGATATCTATGATATTTTCCAAAATTTTTTCAAAAATTAATGAAATATTTAGAACCCACTGAAATTCTCAAAATCAGATAAAGTCCTTTATAATCCCTTAAAATGTGATATTTTCCAAATCCTTCGAAATGGTGGAAATCCGTTTGAAACTGACTGAAATAAAGTGAATACCTTTTAATTCTTTTAAAATATTTTGAAATCCCTGAAAAGCTTAAATTCTTTAATGTCTTATAGAATCTTACAAAAAAGTTTTTTTTTAAATCCTTTGAATCCTCGGAATATTTTTAAATTTTTGTGTAATGTTCTGAGGGTTACATTTTTTTATTTACAGTAATCCCGACTAAATTGAAAATTAGGCATTTCAAGTTGCATTCATTTTTTATTTTTTTCAAATAAACCATTTAATATGAAATGCTAATAAACTAATAAATTTTCATTTCTTAATTGAAAAACATTAAATATTTTCTTTAAAGTGACCGCGTTTTGAAATAGAAGTCAAATCATTTTTTTTTCTAAGTCATTTGAAATGAAAAAAATGTATATTGTTATAAATAGTACAGCAAAATTCAATTACATTCTCACTTATAAATCAAAAATTGTCAAATTGCAACAATTCAAATTGTATCGTTCAAAGTTAGAACTATAACATTTTAAAAATTCAAGGCTTTCTATTTCAATTAATATAATTTCTTCTTTTTAAATATTTGACTTATAATTGCTCATTTCAAATTAAAAGTTAAATGTTACTGAATATTATAAAATTGTTGTTTTTTTCAATTGAAAACATTTAAAGTCAATAGATTTAAAATTAAATATATAATATTGAAATAATATCTGAGTGTAATTTTAAGGCGAATAAAAGCGTTTAAGTGTGAATCTACTGAAGCTTTAAATTTTTTATTATTTCTAAAATCAGGTATTAATATTGCTAAATATATTTAAATTGCTCATTGCGACATATCAGAGAAAGGGGCTGGCGCTGCTGAGTAAAAGGAATATATGATTATAAAACTTATTGATCACGTGAAAAGTCGAAGAACTATGGCATTTTTAAGAAGATCAAAAATTTTTGAGTTTTGAAAAATGCGGTACTTCTTCGCATTTTGACTTGATCGAAAAATGTTATAACACTTTTTTATAGAGCTCTCATTAATAAGTCCAGAACGCCAATCGGAACTCTTAAAACTCTCAACAATTTGGAATTTTTGGATTTTCTTAAAATGCCGCAGTTCTTTGAATTTTGTTATGACCTAAGCGTGTTAAGACACCTTTTTGTAGAGCTGTCATTAGTAAGTCTAGAACGCCGATCAGAACTCTTAGAACTCTCAAAAATTTGGAATTCAAAAATTTTTGATTTTCGAAAATGTCGGTACTTCTTCAAATTTTAAATTGATCGAAAAATGTTAAACTTTTTTATAGAGCTGTCATTTATAAGTCTAGAACTCCGATCACAAGTTTTAGAACTCTTAACATTTTGTAATTCCAAAATTTTTGATTTTTTTAATTGTGCCGTAGTTCTTCGAATTTTTACTTGGCCGAATAGTTTTATGACATTTTCTTGTAGAGCTCTCATGAAGATGTATAGGTCTAGAACTCCGATCATAACTCTCAAAATTTTGGATTTTCGAAGTATTTTTTTTCGAATTTTTATATGATCGAAAAGTGTTATTACACTTTTTTTTAGAACTAATGTAGATGGGTATAAAACAATTTACAGATCTTTTAGAACTCCCCACATTTTGGAATTCCAAAATTTTGAATTTTCGGAAAGTGCCATAGTTCTTCGAATTTTGACGTGATCGAGAAGTTTTAAAACACTTTTTTGTATATCTCGCATGAAGAATTCCAGAACTCTGACTGGAACTCTTAAAGCCCTCAACATTTTAGAATTCCAAAATTTTGGATTTTGTTAAAAGTGCTGTCGTTTTTTGAATTTTAACTAGATCAAAAGTATTACTTGGCCGCATGCGCAGGGTATTTAAAAATAAAATGAAAATAAAAAGAGAAACGAAGCGCGGGATTCAAAGCACGCGACTTTCGTTAAAGTCTGACCGCATGCGCAATGTATGACATGGCCACGACAGTTATGTAGCCGGTGTAAATTTTACAAGGTTTAAGTTGAAAGAAAAAAATTTTTTTTGTAACACAGCAAAAATTTTAAATACGCTTAAATTCGTAAAAATTTTTTTACAAATCACAAAAGAAATCTCGAATTATCTTTTGTTAAAGCTCCTTTGGCTTTGACAAACACATTCTCATCACATGCCTCATACCTCGCACTCGATTTTGTACCAAACTTGAGCTTTTTCTACATTATATTCAACGCTCATATCAAATTGATTGCCTTTTTATTTTTTGCTTCAAAAAATTATTAATTACAATTCTGTAGTTCTTTTTTTAAAGAAAAAACTTTTTTCTAATAATTTTTTATAAAACTTGCTTAGTTTGTCCAAGACTTAAATTTTATTGTTTTTGAAGTTTTTTAGGAATTAAACAAAAACTACGTCCCCCTTAAAAAGCGATCCACAATAAATTTACAGATCTTTTTGGGTGCATGGTTTCTGTCAATTAGTTTTTTCTTAATTTGGCATAGTTTGACGGCAAACAAAAAATTTTTCATTATTTTTTTCACGATCAAAATTTGAATTTGGTCCCGAACAATTTAGAAATGATCTAACTTTTAACATTTGTATTCAAAATATCTGGCTAACGAACTTGTCCTTCAGTCTCTGACATTAAAAGAGTGGACATTTGACTAAAACAGGAGGGGGGGGGGGGTAAATGTTAAACAAATTGAATGCCTTCCCTGGTGATTATGTAGAAAAAACTTCAATAATAAAGAAACTTTAAAAAAAATTTTAAATAAATATTTAGTAAACAGGACATCGTAAAAATTACAATAAAAAATTATACTACACTTATTTAAGGAAAAATAGTGTGTGGTTTACTCACCAACGGAATGAAATAAAACTACTAATGTTATCAGCAGAGTAACGAGGGTCATCCTCATCATCTCAAAATAGAGGAGCCAATTTCTTAAAAATTGCAACTGATTAAAAGAGAAATACAGCTAGGGTTTCACGGTTTATATAAAAGCCTATGTCTTTTTTCTTTCAAATGATCAACAATATTTTCAATGTTACGGCATAATGCTTATAACGAATTTATTGTTTACATGATTTCTTCACACGCAATATTTTGTGATTGTGAAACCTTCAAATATTTGTCAATAGTGCCACCGTACGAAAAAGAGTTGGTTCATATTGCAACATATTTTTATAAATTCTACGGAAAATCTTGTATAGTTTAAGAATGTTACATTATTTTTTGTATTAAAATATGATTGGTCAAAGTCTTTCTGAAAAGAATAATGTATATGAACAATTAATCGCTTTTAAGTAAATATAAAAAAGACGCATAAAAGAAAAGCATTTTTTGGGTTAATTTAAGGCAAATAGACCTTGGTACGCCCATGCTTGTTCTCCACGATCTTCACCTCGCCCTGACAAATTTTAAGGTTAGGGATTCGCTTACTATGGTCACAATTTCTACGTCAGATAGGTACTTGAACTCCAAATATACGAGCTACAAAGATACGATCGCTCCACAGATACGACTGTCCTGGCTCAAGAAGAGCGAGCGAAATTGTCCCCCCTCTACCCCCGTCCTATTTGAGATTCAAGCGCGCGCGAGTGCGCGCTGATTTGCGTTCGCGGTGCGCGTGCGCGTAGTAGCCCTGTGTACATTCACACGCACTATTCCCGTCTAAATATTATTCTATTTATTATTATACTTATTATATTAATTATTATACTATTCCCGTTAAACGTCACAGGAATGGAATCCCCTTTCCTGCTGTTATTTTTTAAGTTTCCAATTCCCGAAATTCTCGTATCTTTGGAGTTCGAGTGTAGTATGAAGTGAAAGATCACCGAAATTTTTTCAATTTATATTATTCAGAATGATCTCCGAAATCTGACAGTATAGGGTAATTTTTCGAATTCGTGGACGATCTAAAAATATTGTTGATGAAACATTTTTCACGAATAATGTTGTATCTCCTAAAATGAAGGAAATTTTAATAAATTTGTTTTAAAAACTATTAGGTGTTATGCAAGACAACAATTTTAGTCCTATGCAATTTTTTATTTGCCTGTTACTTTTTGCAAAAACAGACGAGAAAAGCACATAATACTAATTGATTTTTATACGTTGTTTAGGAATATTTTGCAGATTCGTCATCAGAAATAATTAGATTATGATATCATGAAGAAAATTTTTTATGCATATTCCTGCATCCGGTACAGTGTTCAAATAAAGAATCGAGTTTAAAGGAACTTGCTGGCAAAACTTTATTAAAATTTATTGTTATTTATTCTAAAGACAAATCTGAAAAATATATCCATATACAATGCATAAAAATAAACTATTACCATAAACTTTCTTGCCTTTTTTGAAAAAAGTAACAGGCATACCAAAAATTGCCGATGACAAAAACTGTTTATTTGATCCACACCTAATAGTTTCAAAAACAAATTTGTTCCAATGTCGATAATTTTAGCAGAAAACTTTCAGGGTGTAAAAACTAAAGATACAGACAAGTGCAGGGAGAGTCTTTCAAGAAAGTTTCGAGGGGTGTTAATTTGATTTCAAATATTGAATTTCGAGTTGAAATTAAATTCTGACAATTTATAACATGAAAATAAGTATTATTAATCGGTGTGTACATTTATATAAATATAATTTTGAAAAGATTCTTGAGAAAATTAGGAAAACAATTTTGAATACATATTTCAGATGTATCAAAAAAGAATTTTAGAAGATTTCGAAGAATCTTTTTTTATTTCAAAGCATTTACATAATAATAGGAAAAACTTCAGTCTTTTCAAAAGATGCTTAGGACTTTTAGAAGTTTGGAAGATATTCAGAAATATTTAATAAATTTTCACAAATGTTTATAAGGCTTTAAATATTATTAATCTATTTAAAACCTAAACAAATTTTTCTCATTCTCGTGAAACCTTAAATAGTTCTTTTAAAATCTTTACAAGTTTTAATTACTTTTTAATAATTTAAAAACTTCTGAATATCATTTAAACTTACTCTTTGAAAGAAATTTAAATCTTAAAAAATTTTAAAAATTGTCTCAAAGTCATTTATATTATTTTTACACGCGTTTTCAAATCTTTAAAACCTAAAATTATTCTTTTAAGATAAAACCTGAACCATTTTAAAAATTTTCGTCAGATGTTGGAAAAAATTTAATTTCCTCAAATCTTACATAAAAATTATCAATCTTATAATTTTTTTTCAAATTCTTTAAAATAAATTTCTGGCCGTAATTTAATTTTTTTATCTCTTTAAAAATATAAGAAAGTTTGCCAATTATAGTGTGTGTTTAATGCCAATTCCTCGGCTTTTGATGATTTAAAAAAACATTTTTATGAATAGGCGTAGATCATTTATGAAAAAATGAATTTAAATAAAGGAATTCAAGCAAACGAAAAATCACAATTAATTAATGCCAGAAATGAAAAATTAAATTTGAAGAAAAATGTATAAAGATAAACTGGGATTCTAAACATTAATCGATTTTTTATTTTCTCGTTATAACAGAAGTAATGTAGCCTTTAAAAATTGCACTGAACAAGATCTTCCCATTATTACTAGATTGTAGTCGGTTAAAAAAAAATGAAATTTGTAAAATATTAATCATTAGCATTTTAATAGGATACATTACCTTTATTATAATACTACGAGCAAATCAAAAAGCTCAATTTGTTACTTTTGAAAGCGAATAGCAATATCACTTGGTTCTCATTCGATTTTTGCTTTTAGGCAGATCACAATATAATAAAAAATTTCAAGTAGAAGGTTCAATTTTGAGCAGACAATCAGAAGATATTTTGCAAAATAAAAATTCAAATATCAAATAAAATTCCTTGCAATTTAAAAAATGCCCTTAAATATTTCGAATAATTTGATATCTCATACTAAATTATTAAAATCAATTGAAAATGCCTTGGAATCTATTAAAATATCCTAAGATATATCAAGTCCTTTAAAAACTCATATTAAATTACTGGTATAAATTGAAAATTCCTTGGGACCTTTTAAAATACTCCCAAATATATCGAAACCTTTAAAATATTTTGAAACACCTTGACATATTTTAAAGATTTCTAAAGTACTTTGGAATTTTTTAAATAATCATGCTAAAGTTGTTAAAATTCTTTTAAATTCCTTAAAATTATAAAGCTAAGTTAAAAATCCCTTAACATCTTTTAAAACATCCTCACATATTCAAAGTCGCTTGAAATTTTTTAAAGCTTCAGATTGAAATTTAGAAAATAGAAAAATTTCAAAACTTTAAATATTGAAATATTTGTAGATTAGAGTTTTGAAAATGGGATCAATAAAAATTCAAAGCTGATTAAAGCGTTTAAAATTTAATATATAAAAATGTTCAACTTTTAAATAAGAATAATTTTCAATTCAATGGGATGCAAGTTTTCAAAATTTGAATTTCAAACTTGGAAGTTTATTCATAAATAATTTATAATCATAAATGAATTGAAAGCGTTCAAAATTTAAAATTATGTCTTTCAAAAAACAAGTGTATATAATTTTATAAATATATACAAAAATATAATCAAGGAATTCTCTATTTATTTTTATAATTTAAAGGAATTTCAAAGAATTAAAAAAAATCCTAAAGAGTTATTTTAAAAAGTTCCAAAGTACTTTAGAAATCTGAAAAATAAAGTTCTAGATATTTCAAAATATTTCAAAGGATTTGAAAAATTTGAGAGAATTTTAAAAGATTCCCAGGAATTTTCACTTGATTACAGGATTTTAATGTCAGATTTTAAAGGATTTGAGATATTTCAGGGGATTTTAAAAATTTCAAGATATTTTCAAGAGCTTTAAAAAATTTGAAAAAACTTTAAAAGATTTTGAAAGATTTGAAAAATTTGACAGAATTTTTAAAAATTCCAAGAAATTTTCTATTGATTACAGTAATTTAATATAAGATTTTAAGGGATTTGATATATTTTAGAAAATTGTACAAATCTATTTTAGATTTTTCCTACACCATAAACAATCTTTTTGAAAACTCAAATATAGTAAGTATAAATTTTCACTTTTGAAACTCAAGCACTTAAATACTTATAAACATACTCCTAACTATTAGAAATATAAATAATTCTTATAGAACTTCTATATAACAACTTAAATGTATAATAATTTTCATTTTTTTTCTAAATTCATTTCAATATAATTTGGATTTTAATAATTTACACCAGAAAATGACTTGATATCTTTCTTTTTTTTAGTTGATAGATAAGTATTTAATACTTAAATAGAAATATTTTTCTGATCGAAAAGTTAAATTTGTTACTTTAAATGACCTGTAAAAATATTTGTGCATACATTTAAGGCCAATTTAGCTTTCTATCATCAATTGAAGTTAACAATTAGAACATTTCAATTTTTTCCGGTAATTAAAATTATTTCTAATGTTTCTCTACCGTTATAACTCAGCACAGTTATTTTGTTGCAAAATACTGGTCACATTATATGTAAATAAACATATTTCGACTTTTTTTTATCAGAGATTCAGAAATTATCTAACAAGGTCATTTATATCTACCTTGCTCTCGTTTTCTGATTAGTAAAAGCGTCTTAACAACTCAAGGTCCTCGCAAAAATAAAAATGATACTAATTTATTTTTCAATTTTTTCCGAAATAGAGTATGTCAATCCCAGAACACAATTAATTATTAATGAACGTAATTTCTGTAAATTATGTAATGAGTCTATTTCCAAAAACAGGGCATTTTTAAGCAAAATATTTTTCAATCAGCTCTTAACTGTTAGATACATTTATATTGAAAATTTTTTTTATCTTTTAAGTCCCACGACTCTACTTACTATCACGATTTCCATAATTTAATAAATAAACCCAAAAAACAACCCTCATTACTTATTTATTTTATTTTTTGTTATTTATTTTTTATTTTTTTATTTTTTGGCTGTTGATAGAATGTTGAATAAACATCAATTAATTAATTTGGTCAAAATGAAGAAATTTAGTACTATTCATTTTGCTATTTTCTCAATATTTTAAAATTGTCCAGGCATCTGGTACTTTGATTCCAGAAAAAATCCTACTTGCAATGTTTTTAATGAGAAAGTTTCGTTCCGGAATCCTTTTTAACATATCTAAAATGCTAGAACAAATCATTTGCCAAACCGGGTTTTTTTAAACAGTTCCAAAAGTTACTTTTGCGCGGACGGATATTTTCCATTGCATTTTAGAGTAAAATATTCAACAGAGAAAGGAAAGAAAACAAAATTATTAACAAATTTTAATGACAAAAAGTTCGCTAACTTCTATTGATTCCGGGTTATGATATATTGAAAAATCCCCATTTTTTTGGTTTTCAGCGAAAAATCACTAAGTTTCAAAGAATACTGTGTGTCTTCACTCTTCGCACATGATTACTGCACGGAAAAGTGCTTTATAGGTAAGTGAAACTAGACTCAATTTTCTGTTATTACAAAAAAAAAAGAAAAATATCCTGTCTATGATAGGTCATGAGTTATGACCCCTCAAAGTGGGCCATTTTTGCCTGTTTTTACGAGCAAAAAAGTGAACTTTAGTTTTTTCCAAATAAATCCTGTCAAGTTCAGTTTACGTTGATTGTGCCAGAGGATGATGTAGAGTCTACAAAAATCAGCTAATATCTAAAAAGAGTTTTTTGGACCTATTATTTTGGGAATTATAAGGTCTCAAAAATTTCATTTTTTGTTGTTGTTGCATTTTTAACTAAAAAAGAAGAAGTTATGTTTTTGAAAAATGCCTCATTTCCTGTGGATCCCACCATAAATAGACCGTGGGCCCACTACGTAAATGGGGATGTGATACGGATAAGGCCAATTTTCACATGAGATGTTCGTCTGATGTTGAGGAACGTAAAAATGGGTGCCTGGCAGGTGTGAGTGGTTGCGTTAACCTGTGGCGACCTGTCAAAGGTTCGAATTTTTCGCAGTTTATTAACGTGACTTGTATAAGGTTGAAAATTGGTGTACATGTAGGGGCTGACATTAGAAATAGCCCCTGCGCATTGCCAGGCACTTACCTGGATGCAAAAGTGTTGCCAGGCGGCTTCGAAGTCGCCGGACATTCAAGTGAAATTTCTTGAAATTGATTTTACAGGAAAAAGTTTGAAACAAAAGTTGGCCCACTCCCAGAGATGCATATTTTCATTGGTGTATCATTTTTTTGATAAAATTGATTTATTTGGAGAAAACATCCATTAAAGAAATACCATAACAATAAAAAGCCCTTTTTATTTACAACAAGTGATTTTTTTGAAAATCGTTAAAAGACAAAAGGTACTCTATTACAGGTATACTCCAAGACGAATAAGAAGTATTTGATCAAAATGTTAATATTTACCAAGTTATTCGCGTTTTCCCTTCTTTTTCCAATTTTTTCTATCACCTGCTGTGTCTTTAGCTATTTAAAAGAAGGTGTGCTCAAACTTAGTACACGAATAAAGTAAGTCTTGTGCAAAGAATTGGCGTCAGCAACTTTTAGTCACGTTCTCAGCTTCTGATTACACAGGCCCACAAAAAAAACAAAAGTGTCTGTGCAATTGACCAGACCTATATATTCTTATGTATTTTTTCGACGCTGAATCCGAATTTTCAATAAAAAAGTAGGGTCCAGCTACTTTTTTATGGGGTTTTGATCGAAAAACCTCATTTTTTACGGTTTTTTCATGGTTTTTTAAAAATAAAAATCCTGTCCCGATCGCAGGTGAGTCAGCCGTCCTAGGGGTGATAACTCTCATACCTCCCCAGGCCTAAGTATGAGAGCTTTCTGACTTTGACGAGGACGATGTCAACTCGTCGTCAGACACACTACGGCATCACTCTCACATCTTAGCGCTACCCTGCAAGACAGCGCGCCTTCGCTGGTTTCGTTACTACGAAGAATTGGACCCACGAATCATTCTACACATCCCATTTTCAGGGCAGTTGTCATCGTGGCCAACGTCTTCGTAGCAGCAGGTTTTTGATAGTACTGCTATTGAGTAGCAATATAAGTTATAAACTTTAGATAGTTTAATTCAACTATCCAAAATGCAGAGAGTATCTAATGATTGCAAAGTTCAAGTTCATCACGCTAGCAAATATCTAGTATCCAACATCTCACTATCGAAGTTGCGAAGTATTAGCGAAAATTCTACAAACTCAATTGATTTACTCATTAAAACTCTAAGGCACTTCTTAAAAGAAGCTAAAAATATTATAATTGAGTTCATGAATATCGCCATACATAGTTTCTAAGTCTTACTTTATGATCAAGGGTCGAAAAAAGTTCAAGTTTTGTGATTCATGTAGTGGAAAACCTCCAGAACAGTATCCAAAACATCGATTTTTTGAAAAAAATATCAATTTATCACGTTTATTGTCCACTTACGCCAACTGCGTGTTGTTTTTTGAAAAAAAAATGACTTAAAATTCGTGATCAGCGACCTCAAAAACCCCCAGTAAAGTATTTTCAATGTTTATAAATCGGTTTAAAATCGTAAAACTTGATTTTATTGTCATTTTAATCAAATTTGAAGCAAATTTTCACTTTTCGCGATTTTCTGCCTTTTCATCGCCGTATAGTGGGTTGAAATTTTTGTAAAAAAAAAGCAAAACATGGTTTTCGATGTATTTTTTCCCGTAAAATTCGATTCTGAAGTCAAAAAACTAAAATTTTTCTTTATTTTTTTTTTATTTAAAAAAAAAACCATGAAAAAACCGTAAAAAATGAGGTTTTTCGAGCAAAACCCCATAAAAAAGTAGCTGGACCCTACTTTTTTATTGCAAATTCGGATTCAGCGTCGAAAAATACATAAGAATATATAGGTCTGGTCAATTGCACAGACACTTTTGTTTTTTTTTGTGGGCCTGTGTTATCGTAGAAAGTTGTAATAAAGGTGAATATGATTATAAAAATTAAACAACAAAATCGCTTTACTTTAAAATATCCATTATTCATTATAGTTAAAGTTTATGTTTTGTCGTTGAGATACGTTCGATCTTTATTACCGTGACGAATGTTAAGTTTCCCAGACCCAGCGTGGTAATGAATATTTTAAAGTAAAGCGATTTCGTTGTTAAATTTTTATGTTCATATTCACCTTTATTACAACTGTCTATGATAATCAGAAGCTGAGAACGTGACACTGATTATGATTATTTATAGCAGAATAAGTTATTGCTTTAACTAAAAGTGGATGACGCCAATTCTTTGCACAAGACTTACTTTCTTCGTCTACTACTTTTGAGCACACCTTCTTTTAAATTGCTAAAGATGCAACAGGTGACAGAATAGAGTACCTTTTGTCTTTTAATCATTTTCGAAAAAATCACTTGTCAATAAAAAGGGCTTTTTATTGTTATGGTATTTCTTTAATCGATGTTTTCTCCAAATATATCAATTTTATCAAAAAACGATATACCAATGAACATATGCATCTCTGGGAGTGGGCCAACTTTTGTTTCAAACTTTTTCCTGTAAAATCAATTACAAGAAATTTCACTTGAATGTCCGGTGACTTCGAAGCCGCCTGGCAACACTTTTATAGTTGTAATTAATTAAAAATGTGTAATATGTTTTTTATCCATAAACAAATATTTTTATTAATAATTTCTTGTAACAAAATATTCGTATAAACACTGTTGAGTACTTTTTGGCTACTTTTGTGCAAAAAAGTACTTTGCATTGATTAAAGATGTAATATATATTTTTTATTAATAAAGAAATAGTTTTTTAATAATTATTTATTATAAAATCTTTTCATAATCATTTTTAATACTTTTTTAGCACTAAAGCTTTATAATTAATTAAAAATGTGATTAATTGCAATAAATTCCGTACATACTTCCAAGAAACTTGTAATTTGCAGTGATTTCTGTAAATTATGCATGATTTGCTGAGACCATGTTTTGGCATTAAAAATAATTAAGTGATTGATTAGTTAAAAATAATGACATATGATATTTAATTCAATAATATGAAAAATTTCAAATAAATTATTGAATGTATTACTTTGTATGAAAATAAATACTCATTTCCATACCATCGAGGAGGTCGGTTTCTTAATATTTGATTACGTTTAATATGTAATTACTTTCAACTAATCAATTAGTTACTTATTCTTTATGCGAAAAAATGGTCATAGCATATTATGTACAATTTACAGAAATCACTAAGAATTACAAGTGTCTTGGAGGTAAGTATAAAAGTGACTGCAGAAAAAGTATTTATTCGAAACAATTATTAAAAAAACAATTTGTTTATCGATAAAAAATGGCCAAAATAGTCATAAATAGTGATGGCAACCTTTTGTTATAAACAATTATTTATTTATCAATGTCAAAAGACATATTATACATGATAAATGGATCATATACACTTATTTGGGACAAAAATTTCTAAATATGACAGTAGTTCTACTTTACGGTACGTTCAGGTGCCTATGAATGAAGAGTCGACTTTCCAAGGTCATATCTCGTGAAATATTTGGGCTCCTTTTTTTTATCTTACGCCAAATTGGCTTTACTTTCATTTATTCTCTAGGAACTTTGTAGTGGCATCTACAGAAAATGAGGCATTTTCCAAAATCACAACTTCTTATTTTTTAGTCAAAAATGCAAAAAAAAATTTAAAACCTTATAATTCCCAAAATAATAGGTCTGAAAGACTTTTTTTCAGATATACGCAGATTTTTGTAGACTCTTTTTCATCCTCTGGCACAATCAACGTAAACTGAACTTGACAGGATTTATTTGGAAAAAACTAAAGTCCACTTTTTTGCTCATAAAAACAGGCAAAAATGGCCAACTGTGGTAGGATATTTTTTGTTGTTGATTACAGCAAATTGATTCTGGTTTCACTCACCTGTGAAACAATTTTCCGTACAGTAATTATGTGTGAAGATACACCCTGTTTTTTGAAACGTAGTGATTTTTCGCTAAAAATCCAAAAAAATGGGGATTTTTTATTACATCATAACTCGGAACCAATAGAAGTTAGCGGATTATTTTGTTTACAAAATTTGTTCAGAATTTTGTTTCCTTTCATTTTTTGTCAGACATTTTGCTCTAAAATGCAATGGAAATTATCCGTTTGACAATTGATCTGTTTTAGCATTTTATATATGTCAAAAAGAACCCCTTAACAAAACTTTTTCATTCAAGATTGCAAATAGGAATTTTTTTCTTGAATTTCACTCATTATTTAGACGTAATGCTTGGACTAAAGTAAAATTACTTATGAACGATAAATTCAAAAAAAATTTAAGATGATAGTCACGTACTTCTTTGTGACTATGTATGTATAAATAATTATGAACCATTTACAGTCAAGAGAATTGAAAAAGAAACTATGCAACATAGAGGTAGCTCCAACAAAAAGTATTAGGAAAGGCTATAAATTGTATTGATTTAGAAAGAGGAAAATGAAGAGGGATAAGAGGACTAAAAGAAGAACGCTTTTTCAACTGAAAAAAGAAAGAAAGGAAAAGAAAGGAAAGAAAGGAAAGAAAGGAAAAGAAAGGACAAGTTCGTTAACCAGCCATTTTTGATAAAAATTCAAAAAGTGAGCGCATTTTCAAAATTTTTGAGACCACTTTTTTCTGAATTTGAAAATTCTATGTACGGATATTTATAGTATTGAAAAGAACAAACAATTTATCCTTATGACTTTTTTCAATAAAAAAAAAATTCTCAGAGTTATAGCGTTTTCAAAAATTTTTTAATCAACAGAAAATCAAAATTTGAAGCCGAAAAACGCACGATATGAAAAAAAGTCAAAAGAAGAAAAACATTTCTTTTTGAAATCCCTACAAGATTATCATAACCAATTTTTGGATTTTCTTCAAAAATCGAAAATTCAAATTTTGATTGCACAAAAAATAATGGAAAATAAATAATTCCATTTTGTGGGCAAACTATGTAGGATACAAAAAAAGATGAATTAACAAAAATGGTTCTCCCAAAACAGATCTACAATTTCGTTAAGATTCACTTCTTGATAGGACGCGTACTTTTTGTTTTATTCGTGAAAAATAACGTTGAAAAAAGTAAAATAAAAAAAAATGTGTAGAAAAACGACGAAGGTTACGAGAAAAAAAATCCAACAAAACCTGTTTACAAATGTCTGTCGGAAATCGAGCGCGTAGCGCGAGTGTCACGATGAGAATGTGTACCTCTAAGCCTACAGAGCTTGGAGAAACTTAATCTTTAACTATACTTAATTGAGTAGACAATTCAGAATATAAAGACGCATATCCCTGTATCAAGTTGGTCCTTTAATCGTTAAAGTAGAATACTTGAAAAGCAGTTTCGTTTCACTCTTAGATGATCTAGTTTAACGCTGAAATGATGTCAACTAAATCATAGAGTCACGCCTTTTCATCTTCAGAAGACAATCACTTTGATCGTGGAACGATTCTTGGATTAACGCTAAAAGTATGCACTTTAATGGTTAAACTATTGAATTTGAAAAGCGCGGTGATGCGATTTCACGCATGCGCGTACATTATTTTTCGGTAAGACTACGTCCCATTTTAACCCTTAAACTGCACCTGCTACGCGTTAAAGTATAGTCGCTTATCGTTAAAACGTATCTTGGTTAAACGACTCGTACTCTAACCGTTAAAGGATCTGTCTTCAAACTTAATTCTCAAACGATGGCACTTTAACCGGAAAAGTATTCCTTCATTGTTTAGAGGAAATTTCGGAGAGTGTAAAAGTACGGACAAATCCTTGTCCATAGCTGCTTGCAAAAACAACAATGACACTACTAAACCAACATAAAGTTGTAGACGTGGTTCAAAACGATCAAAAGCGCGGATCACCCGACAATAGATCAACAAACAGTGCCGATCATTCTAGACGAAAAGGAGAATGCGGCATTAGGACCAACGGTGGAAAGCAAGAACCTCCTGAAATCTGATCCGGATTTCAGGACAAGGATATTTTGGAAGAGTCCGACCTCTGGACTATCAATTTTTCAGTTTATGGTACTGCGAGAGCTTTTGCTGATTCTAATCCAAAGCTAAAACAGACAATGAAATAAAAGATCAAAGTAGCATGCATCAGCTAACCAAGTAGATTGCCTGGACAAAACAGAATCCGTCCCGTGTTTAGTGTATGATTGTCTACATAACATCTGGTAGGCCATTCACGGAACGGTTCGAAACTTCGCCCAAGAACTGAGAATCTGGCCAGTGGTATAGACAATGGGAGTGAAAACACCTCCTTTGACGATGGAAGAGGCATATTTACTTTTTTTTGTAAACCTGCTCAGTTTTTCGTTCCTCCGATATACCTCCCGAAACAACTTCCCACTCAGTGTCACAGGTAATCAGCTGTCTTCCCAATCAAAAATTGCCAAAACCCTAATAAAACTGTTTATTTTTAAAACACGAAACGTTAAATGTAATGATATAACCTTTTTAAGGTTAGAAGACTCCTATAGAAAATCTCCGCATGATGAAACCGTAATAAAACCTAGCACTTCGAAATTACTTACCTACACTCTAAAACCAAAGTTTGCCGCAGGATATAGAAGAGCACAAATAGCCCATAGTTTAATTAAATAAGCTTTAAAGGAAAGCAGAAAAGTGTTATGTTCGCTTGCAATTAGACACTTTTAAACTGTCAGTCATAGGGAAAGTGTCGAGAAGTATCAGAAAAGTGAGCACCAGCAAAACAGGTGGACATGTCAATACTCAATATTAGAAAAATAAAATAACATCAGTTTACATTTGTGTGCTACACTGATAGATAAACTTTTATTTTGGGGCCTGCTGTCCTTAAAAAATTGACTTGCTTACACTTCCATTTTTTTGAGATTTTTCTTACAACCATCTCTCGTGTACTCGACACTTTGTCATCCAAGCGACCGGCTTGTACTTCCACGTGGAACTACGTCACGAAAATACCGCGTTATCAACCAATCCACAAGGAAAATTTAAATTTGGGAAATTTAGAAAAAGATCTTGCAAACGCTTATATATTTCTCAATGACATAGGATAATTTAATGTTAATTAAGTTTCTTTGGATTAATCAAAATTGCAAAAATGATTTCAATTAATAGTGAAATCAGAATTTAGAGAAATTCTTTGTTTTACAATTTAAATTCTTAGGTCTTATGGATTATTTTTTCATGTATTTTTATTCTGAAAAGGCCTACTTATCCTCAGAAAAATTGTAAGCTGCATTTCCAATTTCGATTCATGGGTCTTGGCGATTTTTTAATTTCAAAGGCATAGTAAATTAATGAGATAACTTGAGCGTTATTCAGTGGCGATTTGTGGAACTAATTAACTGGCCGTGCGGTGGCGTTTAGAACTAATTAACTGCCACTAGCTGGAAGGTACATTAAAGGACTATCTTATCGCTGACTTTTCTGGGGGCGTAGTAGTCTGAAAACATGGTGGTTTCGTAACAAGATTACTAAAATTGATATGCATTCAAACTAACCAAAATTTCGGGGCCATACTGGATTTTGGTTCCAAATCAAGGTTTCAAATAGTACGTGGCGCTCAACTGCTATCCCACTGTTTAACGTGGTTCGATCGTGGACACAGATAAATTTTGGAAAGAATCAGAAGGAGAACTATTTGCCGATGCATGAGATACAATACCAACATTAAGTCTAGACGGTTGGGCGTGTAAATCCCTGTAGTTAAATCCATTAATAGGGGCCCGAGAAGATCCATAATAGGAGTCTTGAGAATGCCTGTAATTTTCAGCATCATGCCGAAAAGGGGTCTCAGGAATATTATACATATAGTCTTCTTGTTCGACAAGAGCAGCTAGTTGTTGACGCCGATATACATCGATCCGTTCCTGTGCCATTTCAGCGGCCTCTGCATACAGACGATCAGCTCGCTCGTAAAGCTCTATCGTCCTTGTAGCACTGTGATATAACCAGCGTTCCTATTAAAATAAGTATTATTTTAGGAATCATTTCAGGTAAGTATTAAAATAAGACTCAGAAAAAACAGTCTTGAATTAAACTAAAATGAAATCATAGATATAAATCCATCAGTGATGAGAAATAACTAGTTTATGTTCATAATTCCTAAAAATAATCTAACGACTAAATTTTGCCAACCACCATAAAATGTTCCTATTCTAATTTTTAAAAAGATAAAAAAAATTTCTAAAAAAGAAACGAAAACATTCTTTTCTTCGACAAAAAATATGAAGAAGAAAGAAAAATAAGAAGGCAGCCAACCATATCCCATATCCTATATCCTGAAATAACATTATCCAAAGAAAATAATCTAACAAAATTTTCCGATAAACAAGTGCAACTACTATGTTCCTTTGCGCTAAAATTTCGTCTCCCTATAATCTCTATATGGATATATTAATAAATGGTGATAGATTAAACATTTGAGGCAAAATCAGCATATTTTTGATGCATTTTGTTTCTGAAACTATTCGATAAGACTATTTTTATCGAAGTTTTACATAACATGCACTCAGATCACTTAGTCAATACCAAAATTCTCAAAAATACACTTTATTTATTGTCTACAACGTTAATATTTTCGAGAATATTTCTTAAAGGCAACCAAAAAATATGTGTTTGGTTTGAAAGTATTCCTGTACCACTGGCGTTTAGACATATAACACGCAGTTTTTTCTTATAACACAACTAAATCCGCGGTTCAATATATTCATTATTTATACTTATACACAGAGAGAACTTCCATAGAGCTGCTCACCCGAGACGTACAATTGTCGCGCCAATCACACAGTGAACAGCGCTACTTCTGTTTAGTAGAATGGCTGCACTCATTCGAGAGCACCATTACCCCGAACAGGTCGAACCGTTTAATCAACAGTATAGTCAAACCGTTCTGCATAATCGGTGCGTGGGGCACAGTTCCGCGCTTGAGCAATTTAGTAAAATATAGCACCCACGTTTCGGAGCGACTGTTCTTTCTAAGTTTGGGATAACCAGTGTCCCGAATCGTGAGCAGGCGCCATACAAAACAGAAGTTCAGCAACTCTCTCCACGCTAGAACGACGGTTTTACCTAACTTCCTTCCGTGTATATCTGAAAATACATTTAACAAATCGTCATTGTTCGAGAATCGGACATTCATGACAAAGCGTTACTTAACACGTTCAGCAACATGACATGAAACAGAAAACAGATTTCTGGACATTAACTCAAGATCGCGACACCTTTGTTAGAAGAAATATTAGCCAGAATAATTATGACAAGGAAAAATGAACAAGAGTTTAAAAACTAGAATTTTCTTGTCATATAATCCATAATTTAGGATTAAAATAAGTGTAATTTTTCTAACCAGACGCGTCTAGTAACTTTGACTGGAACTTTTTGTTTAGTGTAGTTTTAACAATCTACTTACGCCTGAGTTATAAGCATAGTGAGTGATATATTGTAGCCATTGTTAATGAGTAACGCTCACAACCACATATATGGAATCGTAGGGAAACACATCCCTTAGCTCTTTATGTAAGACAACAAATTGCCGTGAAATCCGGTATGGGTGAACAACAGTACCAAGAACTTTTGCAATGGTTTTCCCTTCGTCCGTTATTTCCTCGCCATCGGGAATTTCGAGTCCCTCTATGTTGTATCAATTACTTTCAGCTGTAGGAACTCTACTGCTAGATGGATGTGGACGTCCAATGTTTGATTCATGTGCAGCAATGATATTACGAGGGTAGTTCAATAAGTCCTTAGAATGAAGTATAAAAACAATTTTTTTTTATTTTTCAACATAATCTCCTTAGAGCTCTATACACTTGGTCAATCGCT
>NC_046661.1:83490011-83509613 GCF_010883055.1 Belonocnema kinseyi | reverse complement strand
TCCAATTCATTTTTTATCACATATGGAGTTAAACCCTTTAAATGAAAATGTTTGATTACCGCTCTGAACTCGTTTTTTTCCATTTTTCTTAACGAACAATTTATTTTTTCAATTGGTTATAAAAACACGCAAACTCAGAAGATGTGGACTGTGACTGCATGATATATCTAGTCGGGAGTGATGCTGACTGAAAACAGATGATTTGGAGCGATTCACGCGCCATATGTTGGTCATTCTAAGGACTTATTGAACTACCCTCGTATATACACGTGGAGTACTGATATTTGATAAACGTGGAGTTCTGCTGACAATAGCTCGTGAAGCTCTGCCGTTAGATGCTTCTGAACTTGATTCTGCAACAATACAATCGTTACATGTTAATCGAATAAGACACCTAGACTCAGTTAACGGTAGACGGCTCAAGGGACTTATCCAAAATGTAGTTAACGATTTTCTTCAAAATCACAGCAGTGCGCGACTGCGAGGCCACAACCATTTCTTACGTATATGTGAGTGGTGTATGTTGCCAGGGTGGGGCCTGGTGTCAATTACAAAAAATTTCCGCGTTTGTTTATTTTTATATTATATTTTTTGCACAAAATAACTCTGTAATGAAGTTTTTGTTTTAGAATACGGGTCAGCATCGTTATTATAAAAAAACAATTTTGGCGCAGACGAATTGAAAAGTCTGTGGCAGAAATAAAGCACTTGCAGAATATTTTGAAATACTTCAAGCATCAAAACTTTACACTGAAAAAAATGTTCAGGTATATTACCTAGAATTCTTGCTATCCCAGCTAGAAAGTATCGCTGGATTTCGTCTTCCTAAATAGTTAGCTGTATTAAACAGATTATCTTGCCGGCAAAATATAGGTGCAGTATCTAGAAAAGTTAGCTGTCATGTCTAAATTTCAATTGCTAAACAAGTATAGGTGTCACACCTAACCAGGTTCAGCTGGACATTCTAGGTGAAAAATATAGCTAAGCTTGAGAGCCGATCTTGCTGCGTTTTCTAGCTGAACTGCCTATACATTTTTCTAGCTACTAGGCTGATATATTTGTAGGTATAATGGCAAAAGAATATATCTACAATATACATAAATACTTAAAACTTTATGTATTAGATACATACATGACTTAATAATTAAAAATCCTAAATTGAAAACAATAAGTTATAATCAATAAATATAAAAATGTATAATGGGGCGAATCGAGAAAAAGTTGTAAGCAAACATTTTTTGAGGTTATACGCGCACTGATAAAAGAATACTCACTTTCCTTTGAAGGCTTCAATATAATTCTGGAGGTTACAGATAATCAAAACGTCTCTTATTTCTATAGTTGGTTCCATCATTGTCATTGCATTACTGTATATATTGTTCATTTTTTAACTCTCACAAGCCGCACGAGGCACGAGCTTCTTGTATTTACGGAGAGTTCGGGCGTTAGTGTTGTGCGAACTAATGCAAGGCGTTAATTTTTTAATACATTTAAATTTATATGTATAAAACTGATGCTACAATTATTTTAGGTCAAAATTTTTAGCTGTACGGGCAAACTTATTATAGAAAATATGCTGTTTGATCATGGCTCCTAGAATGTTTAGCAAATGATGATAGAATTATCTCCTACATTTTCTGTTAGCAGAAGACAGACGGCTTATATATCTGAGCTATCTAGTTTGCAGTTCTAATAGGATAAGGCTGTAGGAACGAGGAGCACAAAAATTGCGAAATGTATGAGACACACAAAACTTACTTGCAATCCATGATAATTCGGTTTTAAAAATGCACTCTGATTATTTTCCCGTCACCGAAAGGGGTTCCACGCTTGTGGGATATGCGCTTGCTATCTGTTCTTTTACAAAAAATCTAATAACGGCTAAACAAGGAGAGTAAAGTGGTTAACCAAACTACATGAATGAAGACCAACGCGACTGACAGCTGTTTGGCGCTAATCGCTCAGCGTTACTTGATCGTCCTACCAAGCATGTGTACTGTTAAGCACTCCTCTTTGCGGGAATTTTAAATTAGAATCAAAATGCGATTTGTGTTTTTAATTTTTGTAATTATGTATTGAGATTTCTTACTTGGCTTCGGAATAGAAAAAATGTGGAAAGTGATAAAAGGATGCCGCCGTGAACTCGCTGATAATACTTGACAGTAATTTTTCAATTAAAAAATATATTATTTATTTAATTACATATCTTGTTGTGTGGTAACGTACAAAACACATATGGAAATGGCGCATTTATGCAGAATCGTATAAGGTAAGTATTGTCCGACCTATTCTTGCTTTATAGAATTCTAATATTAATCAAATAAATTTATTATTGGAAATAACAATATCTAAAGATTTTGCAGAGTTATGAATCTTTAAAAAAAAATATTTTCTATTTTGAGCTATTTATAGCGGTAATAGTTTTTTTTCAAAACTGCTCGTTTCGTTCATATCCTACAGAAAAATTTCAAAAGAACAAATTATAGAGGATTTAATTCTGCGTAAAATAAAAAATACATTGTTTTAGCTTATATAGGACACGAGTTATGACCATGAAACTTTGACACTTTCCGTTCGGAAGGTCCCAGTAATCGCGGTGGTCCCAGTAATCGTGAAACTTGGTTATAATTTGAATCAATTATTAAAAATATATAATAATATTAACATTAGTGATAAAACCCACTTATTTTCAGCATTTTAAAAGAGCGAATAGAAATTACTTTTATTCAAATTAAATAAAAAGCAGGAAAATTGGCATCAAGATTACTGGGACTACGGTCACGATTATTAGAACTTTTACCTTACTTTTTGTAAATCACTTTCAAATCAGTTATTTTGTTGTTGTTTTTTTCATTTCATTTCGAAAACAGATATTCTAGAAGTAATTTTCACATAGTAAATACATAAAATTTGCACACAATTAATAAAGGGAAGCGAATTATTTAAACGATTGTTAAACAACCAATTGCTTTAAAAAACTGGAAAAATTTAAGTCAACAAATAGAATTTGTTTAAATAATTTTTTTTTAATTCTTCCCCCCCCCCTAAAAACTATTACTATTAGTCTAGTGGGATATTTATTAACATTGTTTCATTAATTGTTTGTTATTTAAACGAATGGAATTTGCTTAAACAATTTATTTCGAAAATTCGTTTTTTCTTTAAAAATTATTACTATTGGTCTAGGGGAATATTTTTCAACATTGGTTAATTAATTTTCTATTGTTCAAACAAATTAAATTTGTTTAAATATTATTTCATAAAAATTATTAATATTTCTTCTGTGGAATATTTATAAACATTGATTGATTAATTTGATTTTTTGGATTTGTTTAAAATAAAAATTATTACTTAAATATGACTGATAAATTAATTATTAATAAATTAACTAATAATAAATTAATTATTAATCAGTAATTAATTATAACTGATAAATATTCCACTAGACCCGCAGTAATAATTTTTATTTTAAAAAAATCGAAACGAAATTATTTAAACTAATTCCATTTGTTTGAATAATTGAAAATGAATGAACTGATGTTGTCAAATATTCCACTCGACCAATAGTAATAATTTTTGCTGAAAAGATAAATTTAAAAAAAAATTATTTAAACAAATTACATTTGTTTAAACAATTGTAAATTAATAAACCAATGTTATTAAATATTTCACTAGACTAATAGTAATAATTTTGAGGAAAAAAAAATTTTCGTACAAAAATTATTAAAACAAATTCTATTAGTTTAAATAATGAATAATTAATTAACTAATGATATTAAATGTTCCACTAGACCAATAGTAATAATTTTGATTTTAAAAAACGAGAATACAGTGCTCAAAAGGCCGATTTCATGAATAATTGACATTTTTTGTTTTAAGGGTAGTTTTTAGGTACTCGTGAGGGTGTGTTACGGTTTCAAACCCATACATTTGATACATGAAGTTCTATGTTGGACAATTCTCAACAGGCCCCTATACTTTCCCATCACATTTTTTAAAATCCTAAAAAATGATTCCAAAAACTCAAAAAAGTGTTTTTTCCATATGCATTTTACATGGGAAACTTCAAGTCAAAACCGGCACCTGTTAAAATCGAAAACATAGGGAATTTTCTTTTTTTGGATTTTGCATGAAATTGAGGGGATCGTTGCCCTATAAAAAAAGCGTTTTTAAGCCATCCTAATACAGAGTCTTCCGAATAGAAAGGGTGGAAGTTTCATGGGTATAACTTGTGACTTATATGAGCTAAAAGATTGTATTTTTTTATTTCACGCAGAATTTAGTCTTCTATAATTTGTTCTTTTGAAATTAAATAATAATTTATTTGAATAATAAATATATTTGAATTTAAATAATTTATTTGAAATAAATTAAAATTTATGTCTATAAAGGGCTCAAAATATGAAAAAATCATGTTTTTTTTAGAGTCATAATTCTTTATGTACGAAGACTAGAAGATTATTTTTCTTTTAATTTATGCAGAATTTCTAGCCTGCAACTGTTTCCCTTGCACCACTTATGTAGCTTCACGGAGAAGTGAAGTATTTTGAAAAAAATGAACGCTAGTAATTTGCCCTGAAAAATAGGTCAAAAGCGGTCAACTTTATGAGTCTATAACTGATGAACTCTTAGCGCTAGATCATTGTATTTTTTTTTTAGAATTACTTCAAATTGCATCTGGGTTCTTTGAAGGACCATAACTCGGCACCTATTCAAGATAGAAGGTTTTTCTTACCCTCAAATTTATCAGTGTGTTAATTTGCACTTAATAAATTGTGTCTATCAAGGCAAGTATTTCGTAAATAATTCCATTCGATCTAAATAGAATATAAAAATTTTTATTAGAGCAAGAAGTAAAAGAATCAGAGTACATTTCTCTTTCGAGGCTCTCCTTACACTCAATCTCCGTCTCTAGTCCTCAGACCTCACACACTACATCAGAGTGGGAATAATATAAACAAGATAGTCATATTTCGAAGAAATATATAGTCGAGATGACCGAACATAAAACAGCAGAAACTTAACTACGAATTTTATTCAGAACCCCTAAATAAAGCGTTTTAGAAAAAAACGCGCATCACCTACCTAATACGGTGTAAAAGTACCAGATGCCTGAACAATTTTATTTTTGCTATTAATTAATGACCCGCTACAAAAATAATTTACAAATTTTAAGTTTAATATTAAATTATCTTATGTATTTTACTCACCAGCAGAGTAAATGAAAGCTACGGACGTTATCAGCAGAATAGCGAGGATAATCATCATCATTCCTAAATAGAGAAGCCAATTCTTTGAAAATGTTCCTGATGATTGTAACTGGTTAAAATAAAAATACACACAGCGTTTCACAGTTTATATAAAAGCCATTATCTTCTTTCTTTCAATTAATCGACAATACTTGGGTCTGTCGCGGCATTATATATATAAGAATTTATTATTTTCGTAATTGTTTTTAATTTACGTGTAAAATTGTGTGCTTCTTAAACCTTCAATGCATTCCGAACATTTCAATAATTGATGTTATTTTGTTGACGATGGCAATTCATTCATTCATTTCTGATGTATATTGCCAATTTCTAGTCAAATAATTTTCTCAAGAAACGAAAAAAAATTTGCCTCGGCCGGGATTTAAACCGGCAAAGCCACTATTCAAAAGTGGAGCGTTAACAAATTGCGCCACCAGGATTTCAGGAGATAGTTTCCCGTTTCTCCTATATCGACATGATGACGCGGGTCTGCTTCTTTGAAAACTTTGAAATTTCAGTAAATAATTCTAGTCTCAACAAATTCACTGAATCAAAATATAATTTAATAATTAATATCATTTTGTCGACCACCCGTGCGGAAATAACCTCATTTGGCCCTATTACAAGTCGGGCACTAATCGGAGGCTAGTCGGGTTATTAATTTTGACAAAGTACCCAGTCGGGGACTAATCGGGGACTATTTGGGCTTTTTGTTGTCAAAATTTCAGTCGGGTCCTGGTCCGAGTTTGGTCAAGGGCTAGTCGGGCCTTTTTGTTCACTAATTTCCGTGCGGGTAATCTTCAGGCTCTGGGCGGGAGCTAGTGGGGCTCTGGTCGGGTTATTCTTATGTTTCAGTTTTCAGCGAGGTCTTATCAAATGAGGTAATATCTAAAAAAGCGTAATGATTTTTTATTCTAAAACACTAAGAGTATATTTAACAATAATCTTACATCGTTTTTTGGAGAAAAGATTTAATAATGTTAAATTCATCTCAAATATACTTAATAAATAATTATTAAGTTAATAACTTTGTACGAAAAACAACTCTTTATAAAAACAACGATCAAAATCTTCAAAAAGACGTAATCTTATTTGTTTGTAGTATTTTTTAGAAAATTGCGAATTTCTAGGAGTGTTTAAGACAGCAGTCCACACGTAGCGAAGCATAATTACCTGGAGCAGAGACTACCGTGACCAACATGGCGGTTCCTTCAGAGCGAAGCTCTTCCATTGCTGCGTTCCAGCTAAAGTTTTTTAAAAATTAATATTCCACAAATTTTGGGGAATTTAAGTTACATAAATTTATGCATTTTTAAGCGTAGGATATATTCCCCATTAAATCTTGGGTAAATTTGAGCACTTTTAAATATTTCAAAAAAGTTTATGGTGGTTTTCGTAAATAATAAGTATTTTGACAAACTTTTAGGGAATGTTCCACAAATTTTGGGAAGTTTGGTTAATATTCCACACGGATGTATTATTATTTGACCCCTACTAGGACCCGATCAGGCCCCGACCTGGATAAGTCGGGTCACCTGACTAGCCCCTGAGTAATCTACCGTGACGCTACTGGTCGCGGGCTAGTCAGATAAGCCGAATAGCCCCCGACTTTAAGTGGGGTACAACGGTCGGGAACCAGACTAGTTCCCCATTTGAATTTCTACACGGGCAAGGTGATTTATTAACTTATTTTCAATGGTAGCTATTGCCGATTACTGGTCGAATAATTTTCTGGGGAAACAAAAAAAAATGTGCCTTTGCTCAGATTTGAACCGGGAACGCCACTATTCACGAGTGGAGTGTCACGATGGAAACGATGACGAAACCTTTGAAATTTTGGTTATCAATTCTACTCTGAATAAATGCACTGACTCAATATAATTTGATAATAAATATTATTTTGACGACCAGCGTAATTAATTAATTAATTTTTTATGTTAGATATTGCCGATTACTGGTCGAATAATCATTTTCTGTGGAAATGAGAAAAAATTTGCCTCGTCCCAGATTTGAACCTCGATCGCTACTATTCACGAGTGGAACGTTAACGATTCACGGCACTGTAACTTCAACAGATAGTTTCTCGTTCTTACTGTATCTACGTTACGCGTACTTGCATCTTTACAAGCTGCGAAATTTTAGTGAATAATTCTACCCTCAATAAATTCACTGAATCTCAACGTAATTTGATAATTAATATTATTTTGTCGGCCGAGGTAATTAATTAATTTGGATGGTAGATATTGCCGATTGATACCCGAATAATTTTCTGAAGAAAAGAAAAAAAATCTGCCTCGGCCCGGATTTGAACCGGGAACGACACTATGCACAAGTCGAACGTTAACCAATTACGCCTCTTGTTATCCTGTAGATATAGGATAAAGGAAAAACGGCAAACCATTTGCTGAACAAGATACTTAATTTAATTTTTGTCCGGGCAAAATTTTTATTTTCTGATGATGAAACAGATTCCTTCACTCATTATTTTAATCTTTAACTGAAAATCGGATAATTTGGAGCTAGTACATTGAAAATTACAAATTGAGAAAACAGATACAAAACAAGTTTGGTATATATGATTTCCATGTTTTTAATTGCAAAAATTCACACCTAATTTTTGCAATTTTTTATTAATTAAATTTAATTTAATTTTTCATTGTCTTAAATTTTTGCTGGAGGGATTTAACTCAAAATTCATTCATCTATCTAGTGTGCAACTATCATGCTTTTTATTTTGATATTCTAAGATTTCAAACATTATTTTTAAAAACACACACAGTTTTGCACACTTAAAATGCAAACTAAACAATCAAAATATTTCAATCTCAAATTATTAAACTGAAAATATTCTCTAATTGAAATCAATATTTAAATTATATATTATTATATTTAAAACTGAATATCAAGTCTTCTGTGTGAAATTTTTTAATTCTGAAAGATTTTCTAATGAAATTGCCCTGAAATTTTTAGTATTTAATTTGAAGTCTGCAAAAATGTATAATTTGACATTACAAACCTCCAAATGTTTAAAAAAAAATTTAATTAATACTTTAGTATTTAATTTAGTATTAATAACTATGTTATTATTAACACAGGACCACAAACCGCCTACGGCTGCAACATAAGAGGGTCTACGTGTGCCTTATGTTTTTGAGATCGCTGAATCCAAATCCGGTGTCCGTTTGACGCCATCAGGTCAGTATCAAGGTTAATTTAAGGTCAAACCTACAAAATTTATCGCTAACAAACTAAATTAGGTTACCTTCAGGTTTAGGTGCTCGCTGAATTCGAATCTGATATCCGTTTAACGCCATCAGGTCAGTATCAAGGTCAGTTCAAGGTCAAACATACAAAATTCATCGCTCATCAACTAAATCAGAGTATATTTAGGTTTAAGCGGTCGCTGAATTCGAATCCGGTGTCTGTTTGACACCGGCAGATTCATATCAAGGTCAGTTCAAGATCACACCTACAAAATTCATCGCTAACCAACTACATCAGGATACCCTTAGGCTTAAGTGGTCGCTGAATTCGAATTTAGAATTTGTAACCTTGCAACGTTTTGAACCACGTGGATGTACCACTTCTTTTAGAACTTACTCGTTACAGAAACGGGGGCACCAACGCCATGTTTATGTGATCCTAAAAAGTTGGAGCAAACTTGCGTAAAGCTTTGCCATGCTTCTTTTTCATCACTAGTCATTCGTTGCTCAAATTCATTATCGTTTAGCAGAGCTCTAATTTGTAGACCGTCAAATAATCCCTCCTTTATTTTAGCATCGTAGGGTTTAATGTTTAATGTTTAATGTTTATTTATAATATTAAATGATCCTGGATTAAGATTTTCTCGAAGAATCCCATTTTTTACATAATGCTGCTCACGAGCTCGGCTATCCCATTCGCATATAAAACACTGGTGTTTTGTAAATCCACTCTGTAATCCGAGAATTTATGAAAAATCGCCCATCGTTAGCATTATAAGGTATGCTTTTAAATTTTTTAAACTGATCCTTTCACATTATGTTAATATACAAAGTCTCCTACCGAAGAAAAAAATTTCTAAAAGGTCTATCTCGATCACGTATTTGAATTCAGTGACCACCTTAACTTAAATTTAGTTGGTTAGTGATGAATTTTATAGACTTGACCTTGATACTGACCTGCCGGTGTCAAACAGGCACCGGATTCGAATTCAGCGACCACGTAAACCTGAAGATATCCTGATTCAGTTGGTTATCGATGAATTTAATAGGTTTGACCTTGAACTGACCTTGATAATGACCTGCTGTTGTCAAACGGACACCGGATTCGGATTCAGCGACCTCAAGACCGTTAGGTTCACCTAGTCCCTTTAATGTTGCAGGCTCAGGCGGTTTATGTTTCTGTGTAATTAGTAATATCACATCGACGGAAAAAATATGTGCTTCAAACAGGAAGTATTTCTTTGAAAATAAGATTTAATCGAATTTAAAAAAAAATGATAGAAGTTTAAAAAGTAGTTCCGCTAGTAATTCCATTTATTTCAATTTCAAATAGGTCCTTGCAAGCTGTTTACTTGTAAGTCAAAATCTGAAGTCAGATCCATTGAAACTGAATAAGGCTCTTGAACTTCATAAGAATAATTTCAAAACTGTTCAAATTTTAGAAACCCTACGAATTACCTCACTTCTCTTGAATAAATTGTTTGAAATCCACATCATTTACAAATTTGTCTGACTCATAACTGAAATAAATAGAAAAATATTTTTCAACTTAGAAATAAAATAATAAATTATTTCTGCTATTTAGAGGTTATGTTTTTCTAAATCAGGTACTAAAGAATTTTTGGCCTTAGCTATTTTTTCTTTCTTTGACCTTTCCTCTCCCTTCGAAAATTCTGTTGGAAACTTCCACTACGTGTATTGGAAGTTTATTTCCGAAACGTAAGGTAACACTGCATCAATGCACAATGTTTTAGTTTCCAAATTTTGGCATTGGTATGATAACTTACATGTGTTGGAATTTTATAATGCAAGTCTAGTAGCTGAATATCTCAACACCTGTTGAAGCGAAAAATTATGAGAACAAAAAATTTAAATCATTTCTGAAACCACTTGTTCCTGGAAAAAAAAATTATTTTTCTGGTGGAGCCAAAACATTTGTTAATTATAGATTATATCGCGCGTATTTATATAATTCATAAAATTAAAGGAATTCGTGAAATTAAAGGAATTCGTGTAATTCACAGATTTTACTGAATTCAAGAAATTCAATGAATTCATATAACACCCAGAATTCACGGAATTTATAGAAATCATGGAATTAAGGGAATTTACGGAATTCGAGGAATTCAAGCTCTGCACAAAATACAAGGAATTCACGAGATTTATAGAATTCATAGAATTTCCGGAATTTGAGAAATTTACAGAATTCATGGAATTTACGGATTTCAAAGAGTTAAAAAAATTCGCAAAATTAAGTAAAGTCACGATATGCAGCGAATTCACGTAGTTTACGGAATTCAAGAAAATCAGGGAATTCACGAAATTCGTCCAATTTACGAAATTTACGCAATTTATGAATTATAGGAATTCACACAATCAAAATATTTTACGGAAGTTAAGAAATTCAAGGAATTTATGGAATTCATGGAGTACACGGAATTTATAGAAATCACGGAATTCATGGGTCTCAAAGAATTCAAGAAATTCATGGAATTAACCAAATTCGAGGAATTCACATAATTTAACTTGTTCATCAGATTCAGGTAAATAGTGGAATTCATAGAATTCATGAAATTTAAGGAATTCATCAAATTCAGTTCATTAATGAAATTCAATTAAATCGCAGAATTTATGATATGTATAGAATTTTTAAAGTTCCACAAATTCCTCGAATTCCATTTAATCCGTGAATTCTTTAAATCCCTGTAATTCTGCGAATTGCATGAATTCCGTGAATCCCTGGAATTCTGCGAAATGCATAAATTCCGTGAATTCCGGGTGTTACATGAATTCCGAGAATTCTTTTATTTTGAATGAATTCCGTTAATTTCTTAAATTCTGCGAATTGCATGAATTTCGTTATGACAGTCAATCTCAGAAATTCCGTGAATTCCCTGAATTACATGAATTCGGTAAGTGAGGCGTGACCTGCAATTTACGTGAGTTCCATAAAATAAGCGTATGCCGTGAATTCCGTAAATTCCATGAATTCCGTGGATTTCGTGAATAGTTCAGAACCTAGAAGAGGAATGTCGACTGTATAGATGAAAGATCTGAACAGTTCAGTGCCTATGCGTTGCATCTGGCTTTGCAATGACAGCTTGAGCTGTCGCAGAATGGATAATTAATAACAATTCAATTATATGCACGGTAAAAAAAAGTCTTCAAACTGATACCGAAATCAATATCATTTGGTATACTACAAACATGATATTAAATTCAATAGCATTTTAATCGGCCGGAGTGTATGATCGACTTTTAAGATTATAATTACCTGATTCGGGATCATGCATGAAGTTAAACTAAGATGACTGACATTCTTACATTCCGTTAGGTTATATGCAAGATTTTCATATTTTTTGATCGTGCAGGGTACTTTAAACGTTTAAAAACATAACAATATCTGATATTAGAAAAAATCTGTAAAATGTAGTTGTCACTTGCGTACGGTTAGATACTATTTCTAGGTTATGTCGTGATGGTACTGGCGTCAAGAATTGGCACCCATTTTTTTCAGTCTGAAAAATGAACAAAAAAATAAGATCAAATTAATCCGAATGGCCAGTTCATTATGAGCAATGTGATCTTATTTTTTGTATCATTTCTCAGACTAAACAAAATGGCTGTCAATTCTTGGCGCAGGTGTCATAACGACATAACCTAAAAATTGTTAATTTCAATAAAGGCCGATAGTTTATTCAATTAATTTATTATTCAAAGATAGGTCGTAAACAAAATGGCCTACGTTAACTTTTGTGTGAACTGAAATTATCGTGTTCGATTTTTGCTTATTTATAAGCTTCGATAGATAATTAGCCATCCACTTTTAATGATTTGTGCAGTGGTAAGAGACAGTAAAGGTTACACAATTAAACTTTGTTAAAAATGTTTTAAAATTTGCAACACTTCTACAACATTTCTACAATGCAAGACTAAGGTAAAATTTCTAATATGCCACTGGAATGACGAAATTTCAATACATGTATTGTAAGTGTTGTAAATCATAAAGCCTCCGCCAGCATTCCAATACATGTATTAAAGCGTTCGTAAGACGAAAAATGTGCACTGAAATCAAAGAATTGATCGAATAAGGAATTCACGGAATTCATCGAATTTATGCTATTCGCGGAAAACACGGAATTCGCAGAATATATGGAAATGAAGGAATTCAAGAATTTTATAGAATTCACAGAATTTACGGAATTATTAGAATTGAAGGAAATCAAGAAATTTCTGGAATTCATTAAATTCGCGATATTAACGAAATTCAAGGAACTCATGAAATTCACAGAATTAACGAAATTCAAGAAATTCATGGAATTCAAGAAATTGATGGAATGTAAGGAATTCATAGAATTAACGGAATTCATAGAATTGAAGGAAATCCATAAATTTCTGGAATTCATGAAATTCGCGATAATAACGAACTTCAAGGAACTCATGAAATTCACAGAATTAACGAAATTCAAGAAATTGATGGAATGTAAGAAATTCATAGAATTAACGGAATTCATGGAATTAAAGGAAATACAGAAATTTCTGGAATTCAAGAAATTCGCGATATTAACGAAGTTCAAGGAACTCATGAAATTCGAAATTCAAGAAATTCATGGAATTCAAGAGATTGATGGAATGTAAGGAATTCATAGAATTAACGAAATTCATGGAATTCGTGGAATTCAAGTAATTCAAGGAACTCATACAATTCAAGGAATTAACAGAATTAAAAGAATTCATGGAATTGATGGATTTCATCAAACTCACGGAATGTATGAAATTATAGGAATTTGCGGATTTTATGGATATAAAGGAATTCATGAATTGTATGGAATTGATAAAATTCACGGCATTAACTTAATTCAAGGACCTTATGGAATTCGCGGAATTAATTTTATTCAAAGAATTCATGGAATTCAAATAAATCAAGGAATTCAAGTAATTCATGAAATTCAAGAAATCTATGGAATTCATTAATTTTAAGGAATCCATGTAAATCATGGAATTCAAGGAATCCATGAAATTTAATGAATTCATGAAATTTAATGAATTTATGGAATTCCAGGATTTTGTGATATTCAACGAATTCACGGATTTCACTGAGCTTATAAAATTCACGGAATTCATAGAGTTCATGAAAATCACGGAATTCATGAAATTAAAGGAGTTTTCGGATTTCATGGAATTCAAGGAACCAAAATAATTTACGAAATTCAAGCAATTGACGAAATCCTGAAAATTCACTGAATTGAAGGAATTCCAGAAGTTCACGGAATTGATGGAATTTAATGAATTTGCGTAATTCGTGGATGTTTAAGAATACCACAAATTCCGTGAATTCCATAAATTTAGAGGAGTCCATGAATTTCAAGAATTCCATGAATTCGTTAAATCTCGCCATTCCCTTGAAGGCTGCGTATTCTGTGAATTCCGTGAGTTTCATGAATCTGGTGAATTCCGTGAATATGCTGACTTGTGTAAATTCCGTTAATTTCTTGTATTCCGTGAATGCATTGAATTCCGTAAACTCTATCATTTCCATGAATGCATTGAATTCCGTGAAATCGTTGAATTCCATGAATTTTGTAAATTTCTTAAATTCTGTGAATTATGTATATTCCTTTACTTCCCTAAAAATTTTAAATTTCGTAAATTTTTTGAATTCTGTCAATTCCTTGAATTCCGTGAATTACGTGAATTTCGTGAATTCCGTAAATTTCGCCAATCCCGTGAGTTCCATGATTGCAGTGAATTCCTCGTTTTTCGTGAATTTAATAAATTCCAAGAATTTCATAAATCTTATGAATTTTGTGAATTCCTTGTGCACAATTTTCGTCTTACAGACGGTCTAATACATGTATTGGAATACTTACAACACTCACAATACATTTATTGCAATTTCGTCATTCCAATGGCATGTTGAAAATTTTACTTTAATCTTGTATTATAGAAGTGTTGTAGAAGTGTTGTAGTTTTCCAAACATTTTAACAGTGCAGTGTTTAAATGAGTGAGTGAGTAAAAACAGAATTATCAGTTAAATAAACTGAACTCATAGAGCAGCGAAGGAACTCTAGCGGATGAATGTATATTGTGAAAATGTGCACAAGCAATTTGCAGCAGGAGCTGTGCGATACAGGATCCTAAACAGTTACCTCATCCAGACTTAAGTTATTTTCGCGAGCGTTAACACTGCGGACTTCATTTGGGATAGACTCACCAAACAACAAGTGAAAGTCTCAGCTGAAGGGACTTTTAGTACAAGGCTCGAACACGTCAACTATTTTGCGTTGATATAAAAATGAACGACTTAAGCAAAGCGATTCTTCGCTTAGAACTATTTTGCGATGATATAAAGGACGCGATTTCGTCGAGGCAGTTCGTACTTCGAGCACTTCATACTGTGACAAACTGAGACAGAGCACTTACATCTTAAAATGTAGATCTAAGTATTCAATTTCCAGTTGGTTTTAGGTTAATGGAGATAAGAATATTTACGTTTCTTCTACCGAGACTTCCGGTGACTCTTTGTCTGTTTTCTAGATCAGCGAATCCTTATTTGATACACGCAAATCTCCTTATTGAGTTTCGAGCAATTTGTACGGGTGACTCATTACGTCATTATTACGTCATCTGACTGACAATTATATTCTCTTATTGACAGGGCATATTTGTTAAGTTATCGGCACTCTCTTGAGTTCTTATATAAAGGATCGGTTATGCGCCCGTTTATAATTGGTGGCGTTACTTTGTATCCTGTGGAGTATGGCAAGTTGCGCCTAGTTTTCTACGTCACATCAAAATTATGAAATTTTGGGATGTAACAAGCCGCTCCAGCAACCTTCCTAAGGTTAATGAATCGCGTTTTAGCCGGATTTCAAGGAATACAGTTATTTGTGCACATGGAAGAAATTGTCGTGAACACCTGCTAATCGTCCGATGATGCCACCTCATTTCAACCTCATTGCGACCTCATTTAAAAGAAACCCCTTCGAAAGGCCTTTAAAAAGCGTCTTATTAGGGTTGCTGAGAATAGCGATTTCTTGATGCCGCAGAGCGAAGCGTCCTTCGAAAACATGTTTTCAAAAAAATCAAATAGCGATTCGCCCAGTAGAATTTCCGTCCACTCAACTGGAAAATCTCGTTCCGGACCAAGTAAGACCACTTACGCAACAATACACAATATCCACCCCCAGTAGTAAAATATGGTCCAGTAAGGTACGTTTCTGCGCAGGTCACTAAAGACTTAGAGGTTACGATCATATGATCAATGACCCATTCAATCCCAGGAAAATCGTCCTGTATCCAACCAGTGCAGACAAAAACCTCTCCGCCAGTGAATTCCTCTACAGATAAGACCGAAAATCTTAGGTCTGTACAAAACAAATCCAACGGATAACCCCTTGCCCCAGCCGGATAACGACCGCATTCGTAAATGACTCGCTTTTAACCCACTCCTGGCAGCGGTGATGTAGACAATTAGGGAATTTCTAATAATGGTCAGAGATAAGTTAGTTTATTTTATGGCATCGTTTTGCATTCTTTCAACGACCACTAGTAGAGGCCAACCTAAAATAATTATAAGAAAGGACAGGTGATCTTTTCCAAGGTCGGAAGTACCGGTAGCATCGTGACCCAAGACAGCTACTTCGAACAAACTACCGGCCAATATCCTTCGAAATACAATTTAGCGGATATTCACCGTAAGTGACTTCACTTTCTCGGTCTGTCCGAAGATGTTTAAATACAAATCACTGTAATTCAAAAAGAAACTTCTAGAGAGTATGACATCAGCCTAGTTGGAGTTTCCTCTAGCCTGAGGTGAGCAGGGACATCCAGGACTTCACTCGAACGTGTTAGAACTGTCAAATAAAAAAATTAGTGCGTATTTAAAAGCGACAACCAATTATAATCACGGATACACCCGCAGATGCGTTCAATACATTACGGAGAAAAATGGAAGGTCTGTTTAGCAATATAACCGTACAAATCCAAATCGACAATCTCAGAAAGTCAACTCGATTTCCTCAGACCGTCGTCTCGGTCATCTCAAGCTGGCTGACCTGGTCATTGTGAAGGGTCGGTTTGGAAATCTCGGATGATCGATTTGATTTTATCAGACATTCGACTGGTTCGTATTTAATGGTCGATTCGATTATCTTAGATATTTTACGTAGTCATTTCGGATGGGCCATTCGATCATTTTTAAGGCTCGACTTGATTATTTCAAAGTGTCAATATAGATATGTAAGCAAGGAAAATTCGGTTATCGCAAAGGATCGATTCGAAAATCTGAAATGGTGAAAAGAACTATTGATGATAGTCAAATATATATTTTTGAATTATTTTTAAACAAACTTTTGTTTCTCTATATCTGAACTGCCATGAGGTTCTACTATGTAAATAGTGGGAAGTCGTTTATCAATTGATTTAGAGTAGGCATTCCGATAATAATCATTAATCAAAAAATTACTAATGCGTATTAAAATCGTTAAAAATGTAATTAATAAAAAAGAATTATTTATAAATGTAATGTTAACGCTTTTTCTACGAATTAGTAGTTTTTTGCACTGATGATTGTTATAGCTTTAAATCTATCCATAAGTTGGTAAAAGTCATCGTACTATTCAATTAGTACAACTTCATACGAATTCAGATACAAAGTATAAAATATTCACCATTGTATTTAAAAACCTTACATAAAATATAAATGAATAAAGTATAAAATATAAATGTAATAAGACAAATTATAAATTAATTATGAAAGGGTTAAAATTCGATAAATACTTGAGATATAAATGCATAGTTTTTTTATTAAATAGAACTTATATGATATTACTGCTACGATATAATCAACTTTAATCTAAAAAGTAATACTAATGCAGGATTAAGTTAAATACTGCAACTACGATTGTTAAAATTAAAAAAGTCTCTTTCCAGCTGCTTTCCTGCTTTTCGTGCCGCCCAATAAATATTCCCTAGAACAATGTAAATAATAAATTAGCATAAAAACCATTAAACAAACCATTATTAACAAAGAAGAAGAATTTTCTACCCAAAAAGATAAATTTTATACAAAATGGTTGAACTTTGAAACAAAAAGTTCAACTTTTAACAAAGGATGCCATTTCAATGCCATAAAATTCAAGTGTATCTACTTGAAAAAAAACCGCAACAAAAAGTACTTCTGTTCTTTCATTTTTAGGTTTTCTTTTTACCCAAAAAGAATAGTTTTTAACAAAATACATGAACTTTCTACCCAACGGTACAATTTTTAACTTATACAGTATACAGGATACAGTTTCAAATTAAAATGGTACATATAGTTGAATTTTCAAAGAAAAAATCTATTTAAAAAATTATATTAAAAAAAACAACTCAATTTTCAACCAAAAAGATGAATTTTCGACGAAGAGTATCGAATATTCTATTAAAAAATACAAGTTTGTAACTTATTGAATACACAGGATATAGTTAGAACCAAACATGGAATAGCTACATTTATTGATTAAAAAAAAGAATAATTTTAACAATAAAAATAGATTTGCAACAAAGTTTTTAAATATTTAACAAACAAAAAAAGAATTATCTGGCCAGGAGATTGATGTTCTACAAAAAAAAGTCGAATTTTTAACAAAATAAATAATTTGTTAGAAAGTTATTTAATTTTAAAGCCAAAAAGACAATTTATCTTCAAAAAAATTAAATTTTTAACACAGAAAATATGATTGCTTAACTAAAAACTTTACTTTCCAAACCAAGAAGTTAACTTTCTACAAAACAGTAGAATTTTCACATTAAAGATTAATTAAAAATGAAACGTATAAATTCTCAATAAAAAATTTGAACTTTCAAGTAAAGAATATCAATTTTTTATCAAAAAATGGAATGGTATAATTGTCAGTCAAAAAGACTCAATCAAAAGGAACCATCAACAAACAAGGACCATGTCCTACCCAGAATACATTAACTTTTAACCAAACAGTTAACTTTTAAGTTTATAAAATCAATTTTGTACCAAAAAAAAAAGTTTTTCCAACAAATTACATACACCTTTACCCACGTAGTTTAATTTATAAATTAAAAAATAAGTTTTTAGGTCAAATGAAACTCTTAAAGTTTTACTTTTTAAAGCTAACTTTTCATTTAAAAGCTTTATTTTTAATAAAAAAACGTATATTCTACAAAAAGTTGAATTTTCTACTATATAGTTGTTTTGCGAAACAAATTTTTGGATTTTTAAACAAATATGGAATAGGTACATTTTTATTCGGAAAAAATAATTTTTTATTTTAAAAAATTTATTTTTAATTAAAAAACTACTCTTTTACTAAAAAGTTGAATTTTCTACTACATAGTAGACTTTCCAATCAAATTGTCCAAATATATATATTTACATTATTTTTTTATCCCAAAAAAGGAAAGTTTCAATAAAGGTGTTCAATTTTCTACAAAACAGTTTAATTTCCAAGACAGATTTTCTATACAAAATAGTGGAATTTTTAACCCGATAATATGAAGTTTGAACAAAAAGTGAGTTTTAAAGAAAATAGTTTAATTTTAACTTAAAACGTCTAGTTTTTGACTTGAAAAATAAAATCTCAAGAAAATACATACATTTTTAACCAAATAGTTGAATTTTCAATGGAGAAGACTACTCTTCTACCAAAAAAGACAAACTACATAAATTTTAAATTAAACAGTTCAGGAATGGAGAAGATAATAAAACAGGTATAAAAAATAATAATTGAATAATGACTAATTACCTGTAAATATATTAGTTATGTTTTCACTGCAGTACCAACTCTCCATTCTTTGCATATAGGAGCACGAGTACGACCCTGCCCCTGCCATGTGTCCTTTAATGAATTTCAGGAGTGAATGTCAGAACTGAAAAATAAAGATTTAGTTTTAAATTAATAAATACAATTCAAGTTAATCCTAAATCGATTAATTCTAGAACTAACAGTGATTACTGAAATAATTATAATCTACTTCAAACTAATATTAAGGGGTTACACCACTGTAGAATTTTCAAAAAATCGAAAAAAAATTTTTTAGCTTAAATAGTCATTTATAGTCTTAAAAATAATATACCAAAAGATGAAAGGCGGGAAAAATGTCTAAGTCCCTGAATTTCGAGTTTTGCCGCAAG
>NC_046661.1:83486872-83489911 GCF_010883055.1 Belonocnema kinseyi | reverse complement strand
AACAAATCTTAACCGATCGATTCAAAAATTTGACAGTATATTTGGAATAGTTTTCTCTAGCGACGTACGTAGGGGTTTTTTGAAATTTTGCATATTTTTTTTCTTATAAACAATTTTGTGATTATTTTTTCGGTCGAATTTTGAACGGTTTTTCAAAGTGTCGCCATTTCCCAAAAAATCAATTAATCCAAAAACCCCTACATAAGTCTGTTGCTACTGTAATATGGAATCAAAAAATGTTTGGTTTTTTGTTCCAGATCGAAAATTGTGGGAGCTAGGTTTCCGGCCGTGGACCGACGAAAAAAAAACGAGCCCGGGGGGAAATGCTGCAGAGCCGCCATTTTGTTTTCAAATTGAACAACTTTAACTTTTTTTTGTACTTTAAGATTGATATTAAAAAATACTTTTTACAGAATTTGAATAACTCTTTTTGTTTGGCCTACGGAAATTCCCGAAATATGCCTTTTTTCCGTGCTCTACAGTGGTGTAACCCCTTAACCACAAAAAGATTAGAATTAAATGTCTTAAATCTCACATAACATATGGAAAATATTGACATCACAATTACGTATTTTAAACAGGTACTTACAGAATAAAATATTTTCCATTAATCCTCAATAAATGCACTCACTTTACACGGAAATCTTGGGTAAAAACATTTTTTTTAACACAAAGCACCAAGCATTCTACGAATTTTATATGCTTGCAAACAAGCGAGACCCTTTAAATTTTTTACGCGCATGATTGACGCGCAAAAATCAAGCAATTGACCAAACGCAGTGGCTTACCTTCTCCTTCGTGGATGATCGAAATGAGTGAAAACAATATGTGCGTATTCACCATGCCGAAAAGGATACCTTGGTTATCCCTGATGGTGAGCCTGATGTTCTTATAAAAGTCGGACTGGTGATAAAATAAGAGTCTTTTTAACCATGTCGATAAAAATTTGGAAGGACCGTTCGACCATGTAGAAAGACTTTTTTGGCTCTCTAATTTTTGACCATACAACTTTGACCATCCATTTTTCTCCGTGATTGGCTCTGGATATTTTAGGACCTCCTGTTCTTAGCGACTCATTACTGTCATTACATGGTCTAACTTAATAAAAAAATTGCCTTTTGATTGTTTGAACAAAGTGAAGAAAAGTAAGAATTATTTCGAATCTTTAAATTACAATATATTAATGTACGCAAAATGAATTAAATACCTATACGCGTTCAGGATTGCCCCGCGCTACTTTTCAACAGAATTCTGCTTTCGATATTTAAAATTTTTCCAGTTGTGTATTTTTGTTAGTTTCCATTTAAAAAACTCAATTATTCACAAATATTTGACAACATTATTTGCCTTGAATAAGTCTCAGTCTGAACAAGTATAACATGAAGTGCCTAAAGACGTAAAAAAATGAAAATTTAGATACAACAACGCGATGGTGTTACTATCCTAACTCTATTTAAACAATAAGAAGGTAATATTATAAAATTTTGAACTTGTCGTTCCCTTTTTTTAAATTACAAATCTTGCATTCTGATTGTTGCAAAAAAGTTCAGAAAAAATGAGAATGATCGTAAAATGATATGGTGTCAATGAGCTCTAAATTAAATTATACAGACTTAGGGACTTCATGTGCTTATTTTCAACAGTTCAGGAAATTTTACAGATTCGCTTAGCGAAAAGTGGGACAATAAATTTGAGTAAAGATTAATAATTGAATTAGTTCAGATATTTCCTAATTCAAGAAAGTAAGGTATACTGACAATCTATGAAAATTAACCTTTTTAGTCAAAAACTGTTGATAATTATTTATTTTAATTATTTTGTGAATACTTCTGACAAATAATCGCATCCACTATCGAAGAAGCTTACCCTCGTAACAGTACCGTTGTCAGGGGGGAATTCAAGATGAGAGGGGTCTCTAACGAGGCTATCACATTCATTACAGCATCTATTTCAGGATGCAACCTCAAGCAATACAAGCATAGAATCCAGCCCTAGTAGGTATTCCGTAAATGAAATAATAATTCTCTGTTCAACTGTTCTGTATTTATCATTTTAAAATTTTTGACTAACCTTGGAAAGAGTAAAAGTCCTATAGTACTTTAAATATATAGAGAGCAGCCTTATCTTTGATAAGAGATAACGAACCCAGTGACAATTTACAATTATCAAGATTCTTGAAAGACGTCGTCAATGTTATATCTCGAGTACCCAGATTTTCTATGACTTAGGATCCTCAAATAGTATTTACATATATATCAACACTTTATCCCAACGAAGATGTGTCTTTAGAAAACATAACAAAAAAACTAAGAAAGCTTTCCACTAAGATCAGGCAATTCAAACAACGGAAGAATTTTTATAATTCATAAAAGACCACATCATGAAATAACATCTCAATCCAGCAGCAGATTGATCAAACAAAATCTAGCGAAGAGCTAAATTAAGACTAGTGTCTTTACTGTCCACTGTACAAGACACATCAACTTCAGAGGCATTCAGGAAAAAGTGAACATCGAAACAATTTGACACGTCGCAGAATGGACGTCACACTCAAAAGCCTTCTCAAAATTTTATAAGAGATCACTGATACAAGAAGGACCATTCGCTGAGGTTATAATAAACAATAATGAAAGCGAAGGTACTCTTTCTTTTATTTAAACAATGTAATATGTGTTTTTCGTCGTTGTTTAAAGAAGGGTTTTTTCTTCAGTTTGTTGTCACATGAAGGCTCAAAAGTTAAAACAAAGTTTTCACCTTCAAGCAATAAATAATGTAAAGTAGCTAAATGACAACTGCTGCACTTAAACTTCTGTACAAGTAATATTAAAGACGAAGCACAATTGGAAAATTAAACAAACTTATCTGAAGTGAAGTTCAATCGCAATAGTGTATATTGCCTCATCTGAATAGATGAAACCTACTACAAGGGTAGTTCAGTAAGTCCTTAGAATGAAGTATAAAAACAATTTTTTTTGGGTAAATTTTTTTTTATTTTTTAACATAATCTCCTTGGAGCTCTATACACTTGGTCAATCGCTT
>NC_046661.1:83473157-83486772 GCF_010883055.1 Belonocnema kinseyi | reverse complement strand
AATTCATTTACCCAGTTATAAACCGTTGCTAAGGCAGGGGCAGATGTGCCATGAACTGAGTCCAATTTATTTTTTATCTCATATGGAGTTAAACCCTTTAAAGGAAAATGTTTCATTACCGCTCTGAACTCGTTTTTTTTTCATTTTTCTTAACGAACAATTTTTTTTTCAATTGGTTATAAAAACACGTAAACTCAGAAGATGTGGACTGTGACTGCACCATATATCTAGTCGGGAGTGGTGCTGACTGAAAACAGATGATTTGGAGCGATTCGCGCGCCATCTGTTGGTCATTCTAAGGACTTATTGAACTACCCTCGTATCATTGAATAAACAGCGATTATCTCCACTTCCGAAGTTCCGACTTAAACCTCAAGTTCTAGAACGGGTCCCAGAGACCCGAACGTTTTTTAAGCAGAGTGTTTTGTTCCAAAAGGTTGTATGATATTTTGAAAAATATTTATTATGCGGTCTTAACTTTCATATCTATTTTTACAATACCCTGTTTTGCAAGGCTCTGGGTCACAATGTAAAAAAAATCTAGGGAAATCTATTTAAACCGGAGATATTTCAATTTGAAGTTTGTTTGGGTCTGCTGGACCCGTTTTAGGTGGAACGGAAAAAGTCGAGGATCTAACGCTCGAGGGTTAAATCTAGAGAATAGCTTTAGAATAAATAATAATACTAGCTTTCGAATTTAAAATATCTGTGCATACTGTTTGAAGGTGTTATTTACGAATAAAAAGCAATTGATGTTAATGTTGTTTTTTGGGAATTGTGAAATTTGATAGCGTAATTAAGTGACTTGAATGAGAGCTTAATAAAAATGCAAGAAATTCATAGAACATTTGTTTAAGATTATAAAATTCTTTACATTCGTTGCTACATTCTTTTTGTTCCAAAAGCACAGTTGTTTCAAGTGGTTCATTCCTTTGCTTTTCACCCTTTTTGACCAGTTCAATTTCTTCTATCTTATTGTACCGACCATTTTTATCAAGGCATATGTTCACATGACAATTCTATCAAGATCTTTGGAAAAAAAATATTTAACTATGGCAGTTTTTTACTAACTTATGCTGTTAGAAATGTTCGTAAAATTTGGAGACATTTAAGATACTACAGTTACTGAAATTTTCGAAACTAGGTTGCTGAAAACGAAATTCAGTAACTTTTACAGTAAATTTACTAAATTTTTATTTAACATCAGAAGCGGTTTCTGAAAATTATAAATGGTTTCCTAAAATTCAAAAATGGCGCCCCAAACAAACCTGGTGAGTAAAAAACGAACCTAGCTAACAACAATTTTTTTTTAATTTGGAAGATTTTATTAGTAAAGAAAAAGTCAAGGATTCAAAGACTAAGAATAGTGTAAAATTCAGAGAATTTTTATTACTTTAAACTTAAATTAAACAAGAATAAATTTTATTTTTCATTTATAATCTAAAATTGTTTTATTTAGTTTATAAAAGGTTCTAGGTTAAACATGCAACTTCTTGTATATAAATCCAAGCATTGTCTCTGAAAAGTGATCTTTTTTATTAAAAATTCAACTGTTTTCTTGAAACATCTTTTTTTTCGAATGAAAATTCAATTTTTTTAATTTGTATTTTTTATTAAAAAATTCATCTGTTATAGTACAAAATTCATATTTGTTGAAAGAAAATGCTACTGTTTGCTTGAAAGTTAATCTTCTCTCTGTTTAAGGATTTAACTTTTTTTAATTTTATTTGGACTACTTTTTTAAGAAATCATTTTTATGTGCAACATTCATATTTTCTGGTTGAAAATTTAAATTTTCTACGAAAAAATTACATACAAATATAATGTATAAAAAATAATATAATATTTGGTATACATTTTGTGAATAAATTTCTGCCAACATGTAGTGTATAAAAACAATATTGTTTGGTTTATTAATTTTAATATAAATTTTCAGTATATATTTGCCTTAAAAATAAAAGTTATAGTAAGGCTATATACGAGCAAAGTTTATATGTAGATAACTATATGGTATACAAAATACTCAATGAATCAAATGTAAAAAAAAGTTATTATCGTAAAAGGTGGGCTTTGATTACATATTTTAACTTTTTGAAATTTTCAAATACAAACATATCTTCAGCTTCCCGGAAAAAAGAAATAATTCCATTTTTTTCAAAAATTTAATTCTAAGGATATGTTTTTTAATCTGAATGTTGCTTTTGATATATAATTACCTAGGATTGCTAAAACCTAATCTCAGTTGAGGAAAAGTATCGTGAACAACGACAAAAGTCCACTTTTCAGGTCCTGTTGAAAAATGAACTTTACATCTTATTATAAGGGTACTTTACAAATATGTGTGGAAAATTATATTTAATTTTATGATAAGGTATTTAAATTACGAAAAAACAGCGACAACTTAAACTAGTGATTTTTTTAGTATGCGTGCATCATCGTGATACTTTTAACAAGCGATATTACAGTGATAAAAATCGAAACTGTGTGCATGACTTATAAACGTCATATGATCAATAAATGAGTACATTCTTTTTCAAGATAAATAAAAATAAAATTATATATTTAGTTTAATTATAAACTATTTTAATTACGGAAAATAATTTTGCCTCAAAGAGCGACTTAAACTAATGATTAGATCTTGATATTATTAATAAAAGAACTCAAATATAATCAGCAGAGAATCTAAAAAGCTCACTTTCATCAAAAATATATGTAAGTCTAAAATGTTACGAAATATGTTTGAAAATTTCTCAAGTATGGGATTAAACGAAAAATCAACATCATTGCTGACTCTTCTTATCGAAAAAAATGAAAGCAAACAGTGGTAGAGTTTTCCTCGTTACACATACGATGTTCACTTTTACATGGTAATGCTGAAGGTATAGAATTGTTATGTTTATATGTATAATTTATATTTTAAATATTTGTGTCAAATACTTTACAACGCCGATAATAATATAGTATTATAATTTAAATTTTATTGTCATGTATATAATAAATTTCATTTATAAATGTACAAATGATAACACAGCCACACACAAAAATCCGTTTCCGCATCTGGAGGTCAGACCATGTTTACTATATGTTTTTGGGGTCACTAAATCCGAATCCGAGTTTCAAAATCCCCAGCAGGTCAGAGTCCTGACATAACCTTAAAAGACCTCATAAAATATTTTTTCGAGTCCAAAGGTCAGACTATGTTTATTATATGACTTGAATCAAGCCAGCACCTGCACTATATGAAAATTAAAAGAAAAAGAAAAATCGAACACGTCAGAATTTTGGGTTTTTTTCGGGCTCTTGAACGTACCAACAACTAATTTCCAAAAAAACACCCCTACTGAAAAAAACTCCCATCTATGTAAAAACTCGAATTCCGAAAAAATAAAGAACCAAAGAATTTTGGGCGTATTTTGGGTTCCCGAATGCACAAGAAAAAATCCAAAAACTACCCCCATTTTCAAAAAAGCACCCCTTTGCAAAAAATAGAATTTGCAAAACACAAAATGCACCAGACTTTCGGCTTATTTTGGGCTCTCGAATGCACCACACAAAAATTCAGAAAAACCATCCCTATGTACAAACACACCGACCCATTAGTAAAAACTTAATCCTCGATGTTAACATTTTTAAAGAGTCCAAAAATCAGAGACTACATTAACACCATAAAATTCGAAAAATCCCAGAGACTCTAGTAACACTGTAATATTTCGAAAAAAATTATCTTTGGGTAAAATCATGTTTGAATGTTAACAAGGGAATGTTTTTTAACGTTAAGTGGTGGCGACCAAAAATCGGAGTGTTTCCGCGGAGCTCAAAAATCGGAGACTCCATTAACACTGGTAAATTCTCAAAAAATATTATTTTTTGACAAAATCATACATGCGCGGTAGAGAAGGGGTTGATTTTAACCATTAAATGTTGAAGCTCAAAAATCGGAGTGGGTATTTTCGAGGAGTCTAAAAAACAGAGGCTCCAGTGACATTAGAAAACTGAATGTAAAGGTTTAAGTATAAAGAATCTGTAAAAAAATATCCACGCCCCACGTTTAAGGTTTTTGCAAAATCCATAATCATGTTTTTCCTATTATTATATTATTAATACTGCACATCATAAAAAAACAAATATTTTCTAAAATAAAGATTGCTTTGTATAAATTTAAGCCCAAATTTCTATTTTTTCAAATATTTCTTTATTTCAAAGATGAATCATGGCACATATATATTTGTAAATCCGTAACAGTGAAAATTTATAGAAATAATCTTCATACAACACTGGTAAAAAATTCTGATGGAATTTTAAAATACATATTTGCATATACCTTATATTAATTTTAATATATCATCAGTAGTGCGTGAAGATATCAAGTCCTTTGATAAATTGAAATCTTGTAAAATATTACAAAATAAAGTAAGAACCTTGAATTCTTCGAATAAATACTTAATTATGATCAAAGTGGAACGTACGGGTGGAATTTTTTCCAAAATTTAATGTGAATTTTTTAATTTTAACGTGAATTCAGGTGCTTGGGGGTTAAGTTTCGAAATCATTTTCTTACTTAAATTTTTTCACTTAAAAACCAGTGACATTTATGTTTATTTAGGAAAACATTTTATTTTTTATTTATAATGAAAAATAACTGAGAAAATTCTTTTTAATTTGTGTAAAGTAAAAATATCTGTCTTCTTATAAATGTTCAATATGCTGTACATGGAATTAAATATGCATAGTCTCTTAATGGCGATTTCGTATACTGAGTTTTCAAATTTAATATACAAATGTCTATTGAATGTATATGAAAATTTCAAACATTTTCAGCAGTGAATTTTTATTCTTATTTCATACGTTCATTATGAAGTATGACAGCGATTGCCAAAATAGTGCCGCCGGCCGACGAGGCTGCCGCCGGCAGGGGGATGCCACCCCGGGCCCTTTTTTTTTGTTCGATCGACTGAAAAAACCACTACGCGGAAAGCGTTTTAGCAGCCGATCGGAGATAATACAAAAATCGAAAACGGCATTGATGGGTATACCGAAAATTGAGTATCAAAAATGTTTTGAGAGCTGCATCAAGCGCTGGCATAAGTGCGTGGCAGTCGATGGGAATTACTTTGAAGGGGACCACATCAGTATTCAAGAATAAACTTATATTGTTAATTTTAAAAATAAATTCCGGGAACTTTTTGATCAAGGTAGTATATCAACTATTTCATCATTTCAGGTAAAATGTTAATCATGCATTGCGAGAGCCTACAATCGTTTGTATTCGCGCTGAACTTTGAAAACATCTTACGTAAATGCTATGCGATAAGGCAGTTTAATTTCACTGATATCATTCTCCAAATATTCCAATTCTTTTAAACTCCGTTATATTTCTCGTTATTGCATTAATTGTCAACAGAAAATACGCACTTGCTGTAAAGAGATTTTATTTAAGAATTAAAGTACATAAATTTTGGATTTTTTAAGAACTCTTCATATAATATATGCTGAAGAAAAAAAAAAGTGAAAAATTATCAAACATATATTAAGTTAATAAAAGATATGCTGTATATTACATTAAATGATCAGAATATTATTCGTTTATTCTTTTAACATGCAAATGGTATTCTATGATATGACGCTACGAATTTCCGATCGTCCTATATGTTTCTATTTCACCTTCTTATTTTTTATTTAAACGATATATCTCGCAGAAATTTTGAAAACGAAAGAATATCTATCAGACTGACCCATTTGACTTTGAATTTTGTTTAAATAATATGATTAATTTTAATTTTTAAAGTAGAATCTAATTATAAGAGAACCTGCTACTAGTATTATTAATTCGATTTGTCGAGATATTTCCTAACTCAATACTGGAAAGGCACTACTTGCTTTATGCAAAGAAATAAATGTACTATGGACTGTATATAATAATAATTTAAAAAAATATTCTAAAAATGGAAAACGCGAAAAATAGAACTGTTTAAAAAAAACTCGAAGGTACAGCAATCTTTACTTTGAATCAAAGTTGTTAAAAAATGTTTTATTGTTTTAAAGTTAGCAGTGGTTTTTAGTACCAATCGTCGGTTCAGTTATAAAATTGCTGGAACAATTACAAAACAAACCAAAGAAAGTTCTAGTGATAATAACAATTAAAGCGATACAAAGAATTTTCACTCTAATCAGAACTGAAATGGTGATCTACACTGCTAGCAATTTCCATAGGAATTTTCAGAGATGCATCACTAAAGCTTTATATGTAGAAGCCACTTCTAAGTTTTCCTGAACTCTAACAGAAATTTCACCAACGGTAACTGCATAAAACTCCAGTCACACATTTCAAAAAATTCTGTTACAGTTTAGAAATGTTCAGTTACTGTAACTGAAAATTTCAAAAGGTTAAACAATTTTTTTCGTTGATTGATTTTAGTATAGGAGATGTAGTCTTCATTTGCCCTGAGGATATAAATAGCAAGAAAATTAATTTAATTATATTAAAACCAATGAACCAAACAATATTGTCTCTATAAATTACATTTTTAGACAGCAAATTTATAAAAAAAATTATTTTTTATACGCAATATTCGTATTTGATTTTTTTACACAAAAATTGATGTTTTGACCAGTAAATATGAATTTTCAGCAACTTTGAAGCAAACAGTAACATTTTGATCGAAGAGAGATGAAATTTCTACTAAAACGGATGAATTTTTAAATCAAAAATACAAATTAAAAAAAATGAAATTTCCTTTAGAAAAATATTTTGACTTTTTAACATCAAAATATAAGTTTTGAATAAGATGTAAATTTACTGCGAACGATTATAATTGAATTTTTTACTACAAAAACGATGTTTCAACAGCATTTTTATACAAGAAAGATGCCATTTATACTAAAATAAATTAATTTTTTAATCAAAAAGACAAATGATCAAAACAATAGTTGAATTTTCATCCCAAAATGATTTCAGTTTAACTTTTGAGCATAAAAATATGAGTTTCAAAACAGAAAAAAAATCTATGATATAAATTGCATTTTCTACAGAAAAATATGAATTTTCAATCAAACAGTTGAATTTTTAACAACAACAAAAAAATACGGTAACAAAATTCCTGAATTTGAGACCAAAACATTGCGTTTTTAAGAAAGATGCAATTCCGAGTGAAATATATGAATTTTAAAAATATAAGTATACATTTTCGAAAAATGATTGAATTTTCATAAAAAAATATTTTAGTTTCACTTTTTAGCTTCAAAATATGATTCTTAAAAAAGTAGTTAATTTTCTACAAAACTGGTTGAATTTGAAACACAAAAAAATGAAATCTTGTGGAGGAAGCGATTGTAAAATAAATAAATATAATTACAAAGCAAACTAATTACTTACAAAAATATTATACCAGGTTTAGCGCAAAACTTTATTTTTAATTTTCTCTAATTTCCCACTTACCAATTTTTCATTTCTCTAACCATATTAATATTCAAAGATCAAAATCTTAAACTTTTAACTTTTTTTAACCTACAATCTGTTATAAGCAAAGTAAAGCATTTTAAACTTAAAATAACCCGCTGATTACTACTGAAACCGAACCTCCAAATAAAATGTATCTGACGCAAGATAAAATTTATCTGATCAAAATATTTATTTGCCATGTGTTATTTGCCATAAATGGTCATCTTTATAGGGATAAACTATAAAATGTTTTCTCTTAGTATTTATTTAGTAAAACGTTTGGCAGATTTAGCGCCGACATAACCTATAATATGCATTCAGATTCATCTGAAACAAATAATAGCAATAATTTCTTGGGAAAGTCTTATCCATTTCAAATACTGGAGCGGATGCTTATTATATACTTAAAATGCGTTTTCAACATTAAAAAATCGTTCCCAAGTTAACCAAAAAATGCAATTTTCTATCACTTAAAATAAATTCTTAAATTTTCATGAATTCTCGGAGAATTTATTTCTCGGTTATATTCTTATTACACGTTGTAAACAGAAAGTAATAATATTATATATTATGTCCCTCTCACTCACTCCTATACCCACCAAAAGGACAGAAGTTTAAATTTGATTAAATATTTAATTACTAAAAAGAATTTTTTTAACATCAAATTCATCTCTAGGGTTCTTTAGCACGATTTCAAATTTTAATGTTAACCTGTTGACAGTATATGACGCATATTGCGTAAGACTAAAATGACTAATAGTGCGGTTGACGCAATATGGATCATGTAAAATAAATAGATTTATACTTTTTCGATTATCATGAAACTTGGTACACAAAGAATTTTTGGATCTCTGAATCCGAATATGGTATCAGAAATTCAAAATGGTGAAATTAATATGGCGGATAGAAATTACGTAAAATTGGCTCATTTGCATAAAAGTTGGATCGCCATCTTTAGAAAAGGACATGTCGACTTTCGCGATTTCCCCTCTCATTCTATTCCCTATTCCACTGACAATTTTTTCTATTTGACGTTCCCGGTGCTCGTCAGTAATAGAAAAATTGTTGTAATCGCCAACGTTTCATAGATTTACATTATATCAAGATACTTGATCATGATACAATAAACAAAGAAAATTTTTATAAACAAATTATTTGTTAAAAATGGGTTTTCTATCATTTTCAATAATTTAACGTTTTTAAGTCACATTGCAAGAAATTTAAATGGAAACAATATTTTAAGGAAGAAAATTTATCTTAAGACTATTTTTGTTAATATTATAAACAAATTTAATAATAAATGCATTATTCAGGCATATGTCGTAAGAAAAAATCGTTTTTTCGATGCCATGTTTTTAAATTTAGGAACCTCATGATAATTTCAGAAAATTCATAATTTTTTGATAAATCTTATGATTTTATCAAACAAATTTAATAAACAAATGCATTATTCGAGCACTTATCGATGGAAAAATTCGTTTTTTCAATGCTAATCCTTTTATTTGCGAACTTCATCATAATTTTAGCAACATCCTTCACTATTTGATATATTTCATTTATTTTGAATCAAATTTAATTAAAAATGCATTATTCGGGCATCTGATGACGAAAATTGTGAATTTTTCTGAAATTATCATGCGATTCCTAATTTTTAAAAATTGACTTCGAAAAAAAACTAATTTTTCTGACGACAAATGCCTGAATAATGCATGTCATTAAAATATTGTTTCCATTAAAATTTCTTGCAATATAACTTTTAAAAAAACGTTAAATTATTGAAAATTACAGAAAACACATTTTCAACAAATAATTTGCTTATAAAAATTTCTTTGGTTCATTGTATCATGATGGAATATCTATATATAATGTAAATCTATAAAACGTTGACGATTACAACAATTTTCCTATTATTGACGAGTACCAGGAACATCTAATAGAAAAAAGAGAAATTTTTTTTGGTCATTTTTTTATTTATAAAAAAAATGGAAAAACTTAATTAAAGATCAGGCTCGACAATTTTCTTCGAAATTTTATCAGCTTTAAAGAAACATCCAAATCGGTCCACAAGTTCAGCCGGAATCGTATTTTGAACCTAAAAATGTACTTTTCCCCGTAGAAAAAACATATTTCTTAAACATTTCAAAACAGTATTCACACGTGATAGAAAATAAAAAGTGACGGAGCTATCTTAAAAAATGCCATAATATTTTTAATTAGGGCTCTTTTTTTATTACTAAAAGAATTATATACAATAAAATTGTTTAAAAAATCGTGAAACAAAGTCTGAAACTTTGAAAATTCTCAACAAAGTTATATCTTGAAACAAAAAAGTACGGCTTTTCTTAATAAAATTTTATTTAAGATGATCTCAAGTCGACAAAAATGTTGACTTAGAAAAAACTCTCGTTTTTCAATGAAAAGTAAGGTTAAGGTCTCTTTATAATATTATTTTATTCGACTATGAATACAGCTGTTGGTTTTAAATTTTAATCCTGTCTTAGGCAATGTTTATGAATATCTATCTCAACAGACGTCTTAGCGAAGATCGAATTTTTAAGTTTTTCTTAAGAAAGCGGTCTGTGAATCTAAACGCTGCCTTAAGCTTATGCTTAAGGAGGACTTACACTTACGCTCGGACTATGAACATGACCCTGTTGAAGCGTTATACATTTTGCGTTTTTTTAGTTTTTGGGATTTATTGTAGGTTCGCTAGTGAGGTACCGCAGCTAGGCTTATAATAAAATTGTAGAATGACACGCAAATCACGTAACGTATTATATGTTCCGAGCCCTTGGCTGCCTTGAGCTTCTGCGATCGGGGGACAAGAACACTCAGCCAAGTTCAATCATTTACTTTTGTTGCACAAACCTTAAGTTTCTGTCGGCCCTGATGAAGACTTAAAAACTTGTAAAGAAAAACAATCACTTTAAATTAAGCAACGTGCAGCCTTTGTATTCTTTGAATGTAGGTAATTGATTTGTTGGTTAAAATCATTTAAATAGAGTGACACGATTTATAAAATAAATACCGCGAGGATTTTCAAATTTATGGTGTAAATTCGTTCGGTGAACCTAGACGCAGTCGTTTGACACATCACCTATGTCAAATAAATATTGGTATTGGATAAATTTGATCTTTCGTCAGATAAATTTTGTCTTTCGTCAGATAAGCGTGCTGCAGCGTTTTCATTTAATTTAAAGATAAAATTTAATCCTGGGGTCTGCTGTGTACCCAAACGCGCTCGAAAACGCGAGGAGTGCGCATTCAACTGCTCACTTCTTTTCCTTACGATAACTTATATTTCTGTTACCTTTTACGAAGTTTACCCTTCTAGGAAAAAATGATTGTATCTGATTGGGATTTATTGAAGGTTGAATCGTTCTTAATCGGTGTTAATCAGGACAGAAATTGTATATCGTTCTTAATTATTTTCAATCGACACAAGAGTTTGAATCATTCGCAATAGGGTAAGCACGCCTGCGCATTTGAACGAAATTTGTACACGGAGAAAAGTAGATATTGAAAAGCAGATATTAAAAACTTAAAATTTAACCATAATCTATAGATATTACGGCATAATATCTAATATCTTCTATTCAACATACAAAATATTGAAGGGCAATGTATGTTTATATTGAAAGTATAAGATGTGTGATATTAACAGTTAATATCTAAGATATTAAAAAAGCTGAATTTTATTGGAGCAAGGTCGCTGACGTGTGGCGTGGCGACAAAAGATTTTAAACCCTCTTTGTCTGTATCTTGAGCTGTCATCGTGTGTATTGTGATTTTTATGATATATATTGCACTATAAATTTTGGTGGAAAATGGATTACATGTTTTTGGATATGTTATAATTTTCTCAAGAAATTAGGATTCAGCTACAGACATTTTTTTATATTAGCCTTAAACAGTGTGTTATCTGTTCCACACAAAAATCGCATAATTATGTAAAAAGGCGAATGCTTGAGGATTCGGATTTTAAAAATAGAGGACTACGATATTAACATTCTTTTGCATTTTATCAAAAATGGCATGCTTTACAGATTATTTTTACACAATTAAAAAATATTTCTTGAATAGCTTAGATTCTGCCCTTTAATAGCTTGGATATTGTTAGCTAAAATCTTCTTTTCAATATCTACGGATGCTCTACTTCAGTATCTAGCATTCTGTCCCATAGTTAAATTGCTAAGATATTACCTATTAATAGATAGTCTGTGCTAACATCTCTTTTTCTCCGTGTACTTTGAAATTTTCGTAATTAAGGGTAACTGCGAAAAGATTATAATATTTGTAGATAAATAATAATTATGCATAATAATTGGGATATGCGATTTCGAAATTAAAAGAATATTGACATAATTCGCATGGGGTTTGAAATGTATCATATTATTTCGCATTGAAACAATTCATTAGGTCAATTATAATAATATTAACAAAAATATAAACATTTTTTTTTGTTAAGGTATTCATAAAATATAAAACATTTGTATTTTAAAAATAACAAACCTGATTTAATCAACAGTACTCTTTAACCTGACTGATTACTAATTACACTGTAATTTACATTATGTATTACACGCGATAAATTTTGTACGCTTTCTACAATATAAGTGTTTTGCAATATTCAAATAAATAGTTGATTATAATATAACTCAGAAAAATCACTATAAAAATTATTGGCAAATCTGTTAGTGATAGTTCTTTGATAACGAAGGAAATATTTGAAATCTTTAAACAGTTTTCTTTTATCGAGATGTAATTTAAAAACAAAAAGTAAATAACCATTTTCAAATAATTCCCACGTGATCAAAGTGCTGCCACCAACATGGCCGTGTCCGGCCTGAAACTCACCTCGCGTTCCGATTGAGAACGATTGTTCGCAATCGGATCCAAACATTCTTTTCTAGAAGGGTAGGAAATTATTTGTCATTTTTAGAAACCGCTTCTGAAGTTAAAAACAAATTTAATGTAAAAATTACTGAATTTCGTTTTTAGCAACTTAATTTCGTAAATTTCAGTTTCTTGAGTATCTTCAAACGTATTCTGATTTCCAAATCATACGCCCCCCCCCCCCCCCCCCCCCCCCCCCCCCCCCCCCCCCCCCCTCTAACACATGTAGCAACAAATAATCAGGCAGATGGATGTCAAAGAACCAATAATTTAAACAAATTGTTGGCGCAATATTATCACGTCGAAGAATGCGCGAAATCTGTATGATTTATTTGACTTGACAAATAGTGCAACATGTGACCCGGATCATAACACTCGAGAATATAAATTACATTGAGCAAGTTCTTATATCATCATTGATAATTTATTTACAAAATCATTGAGGCATACGTATTGTCTGCATATATAAGAGTAGTGAAATTGCTTAAATTTCAGTTTACGATAAAATCTTCAAGATTGTCTTCTATTATTTTTATTCTACCTCCATTCGGCTTGTAAAAAATGAAGCTAATGGGTGCTCTGCTCTTGACCTTCGTGGTTTCCCTTTATTGTATAGGTAAGAGGTTAATTAAATTATCGATAGTAATACATAAACATTACATTAAACATTTTTATCACCTGCTTCTTATTTTAGTTGTTATTTGATTTGGCCAAATTACTTATTTTTTCATGAATGGGATAATTAGGACTAATATATTTATTTATTAGCTTAACCCTTTAACGTCAAAAGGACACTCTTTGAGTGGCCTCTTTTCTACTTTATTTTTCACGATGAAGACGTCAAGGAAAAAATTCGTAAAGTACCAATCCCACTATTTTCAAGGTCGCTCTTTTCAATTGTGGAATCCAAATTGCATGAAAATTCCATTTTAAATTATTTATTTGCAAAATAACACAAAAAAACGCAAAATTTTTAGTCACATTTTTTTTTCATTCTAGATTTTGAACCCCTTATCGTTAGGTTTTCCAACTTTGAAGCAGCCTAATCGCGTCCTCGATTGTTCTTCTTTCGAACCATGTGCCCTTTTTTTTTTAATAGTTTGCACTTGCAAAATAACGTACAAAGCAACTTTAAATTTTTATAATTTTTGGACTATTCAAATTTCTTGATTGGAACGTTTTTTTCAAATTCAATAAGCAAGATACGTATCATTTTCATAGTTTTTCGGGTTGCTGATTACAAATTTGACATTGTTTTTGCAAAATTAAATTATTTAAACA
>NC_046661.1:83466735-83473057 GCF_010883055.1 Belonocnema kinseyi | reverse complement strand
GATTGGTACTTTACGAATTTTTTCCTTGACGTCTTCATCGTGAAAAATAAAGTAGAAAAGAGGCCACTCAAAGAGTGTCCTTTTGACGTTAAAGGGTTAAGACTGTTGAACTTAAGTTCTAACATTGAAATTAGCTCACCTCATTTCTAAAAAAAAAAATAACTTGTATGAACAGAAAAGTAATCTAAATAAACGCGTATGCATTAAGGAAATTTATAATCACGTTTTTAATTAACTTAACTATTATAAACCAATTATGTGAAAAAAATCTTTCTTACTTGAAATTATGACAATACGTTAAGAAAATTGTACGCAGTACTAAGGAATGGTATACATTGACCATATTGATAGTTTTATGAATAAATTATTTATGCAATATAATTTTTACTTAAATAACATAAATAAATTATGTAATTTTTGAAGTTTTTATTATAATATTTTTATTTTCTAGTCTTTTTAATCATTTATAACCTACATATTTAAACAGTTTTAAATGAAGACAATTGCAATTAAACATTTACTATATTAATTATTTTACATTAAAATTCTTACAATCTTAATAATTTTGTATTAAAAAATTCAGTCAGACAATTACATATTTAAACTTCTGGTAGAATTGTTAATTTTTAGATATATAAATTTAAACTGCAGTACTCAACAGTTAGTAATTTGAAAATTCACTAATTTACTAATTGTAAATACAAATTCTTGAACCTCGAATAGTTTGAAGTTAAAGAGTTTATGATTGAAATATATTAAGACCTTAAATAAACCATTTAAAAAGTTTAAATAAACTTGCTCAATTAAAATGTGTTCCACGTTTGAAGCAAGTTTAGAATCGTTTATTGTTGGATCTCTCCAGTTTAAAATTTTTAATTTCACACACGAATATTGCAAACTCTTATACACCAAAATTAATCTAGTCATGGCAATTGCCACATGACATGATAAGAATTTTTTTTAATTTCTGCGTTCCCAATTAAAAATTTTGAAATAATGTGAGCTTCGAGTTTAAAACTTTAAAGAATTTAAAATTCAGTTAATTAAAAAATTATTTCTGCCTGTTGCAACAGAAAAAATGAATGTACAAGTAATTACGCCAGGCCTTTTACAACTGAAAAAATGGATTTTCTAATTGTTTAGGCTTTAAATTTTAATTGATTTAATTTTGAAAACCATTCTTGCATGATTCGACTGCTCAGAAGAGATACACTTTATTTACAAATTATCACGCGAAGCCTTCAACAATTAAAAAAATGGATTGTGTAATCTTTTAGACATTTAATTCTAATTTTTTAAATTCTGAGAACTGCTTCTGCACAAGAAAAAATCTTCCTTTACGAAAATTTCTGTAATCTATTATAAAAGTTTAAAAAGTGACGAAAAATACTATAAACAAATAATTTCTTTTGTTATAAACGAATGTATTCAACAATTTCTCAAATATGACGGTTTTGCGTAGGAAACTAATTCTTTGTGTACCCAAATGACTTTATTTCAAATTAATTCATTCATGATATATGGACGTTTAATGGTTAAAAAGTCTGCAATTAAATATTGTGTAACCATCTTCGTTATCTTGAGCATAATAGATTTCTAGAAGGTTTATATTTCTAAATTAAATTTTTCGACGCAAAAAATTGTCTTCGATATTGAAGCAGTTCACGCGAAAAAAAATCATAAAATTGAATTCCCTATGAATTGAATGCCTCAGGTTATTTGATTCGATTCCTATTGCCGCTAAGGAAATCTTTTTTCAGAAAAAAATTTAATCAAACAAAAATTTTAATTTATAGCTTTATCTAGTATGAAAATACGTTAAGAATTTCTGTTAATCTCCGATGATAATACAGATTCCTTCAAAAACTAAAAAAAAAAATAGTTTTAATGAACAGAATTTTCGTTGATTCATCCATACCATAATGCTATTTTATAAAAAAGAAAAAATTGTATTGAAAATTACTTCTTTTCTTGAAAAACAGATCTTCTCTTTTCGCTCCACTGGGAATCGAATATCACAACTTCTGATATCTGGCCGGGTGCTTTTCCGTTAAGCAGTTAGAGATAGCTTAAGGCCATGTGATGAGTGGGTCACGTGCCTAGATTCCTACCTTACCGACACTTTTTTTATTTCCTAACTTATTTTCACACGAAGCTCCACATCGAGTTAAAAATTATTTACTATCGCAAATTTTAAACTTGATGTGGCGCTTCGTGTGAAAATAAGTTAGGAAGTAAAAAAAGTGTCGGTAAGGTAGGAATCTGGCCACGTGACCCACTCGCCACATAGCCTTAAATAGCTTAATGATAAAGCACTTGACTGGATATCAGAAATTCTGTGGTTCGATTCCTAGTGGAACGAAAGGATTATAACCGAAATTTAAAATACTCATAACGAGATGATTGTATTAAAAAGTTTGTTTTATTAAAAAGCAGGTGTTTAGCTTTTAATAAAAAAATTACGGATTTTAGATTAAACTAGTGTTTTAAGAATTTATCAACAGTTGAAATTCCTGATGATGTAGCGGAAATTTTAGCTGCAGGTGACAAATTTGGAGTGCCTTTAAATGTCAATAAAATTCCTATCAATAGTTTGGTTGCAAATATTAAAAATTCTATTAAAAATGGTGAAGAAGATTAAAAATTGAATGCAGTGAAACCCTTCAATGGCCCTTCCCTTCTATAGCCCTTCCGAGAATTGATGCTGCGCCGCAGATAAGTGTACAAGGAGCAGCGCGGGTTGCGCGGGATCTGCGGTTGTCATTCCGGCGAGCACTCAGGCGTGAACAAACAGAAGCGAAGCGGTCTATAATGAGTTAGTTCCCACCCACCGTTAGTCCGAAAATCGCTGCTATAGAAAAGTTTCACTGTGTTCGACAAACTTGCACTCAAATAGTCTCAAATCACAATAAGAATAATAAATTAAAAAATTTAGAAACATCTGTTCAGTTAGTTGAAAATTTTCAAAATAATCACAAAGATTTAATTTTTATGAACCCTGATAAAGGTAACTTACAGTTGCAACAAATAGAGATGATTATAATAATACAATTGAAAACATTCTTAAAAATTAAATTTTATACATGAATATTAAAACTAATGTGGTTTCAACTATTGAAAATAAATGTGATAACGTAGCTATTTGATGGGAAAATAAAAGATTAATTAATGATTAATGTGCATACCGTTCGAAAACTCACAACAGTGCCATAGCAAAAGCTTATGCTCTCTCTCTAAAGTTCACAAACCTAATTTAATTTGGAGATTAATTGTTTCTACTGTTGGTTCCGTAACTTACAATTTTTTAAATTATGTTAACAATATTCTAAAGCTATTTTCTATTGACACTAATTCGTTTGTCAAAAATAGTTGGGAACTTAAAAATTTGAAAGAATATATTAATGTACCAAAAACTCATTCAACAGTTTCTTTAGATGTTGTGCCCATGTTTGAAAGCATCTGACTAAATCTTGCTTTAAATTGCATTGAAGAAAAGCTTAATTGAAATGACAACTTAACAAAAATAAAAGAAAGGAATCTATTAAAGCTACCAGAACGATCTTTAATAGTACTGTTTTTACCTTCAACAATAAATTTGATAAACAAATTTTGGGTTGCCCTACGGGTTTGTCTTTATCTCCAGTTGTTTCTGATTTGATTTCACAAGATATTGAAAAAGCTCTACAATTATTATATTTTACACCTATTTTATACAAACTTTATGTGAATGACATTTTTGCTGTTGTTTCTACTGACAATATTTTTTGTTTTTTTGTTTTTTTACGATGGCCTGGCGAAAAATGTTGAAACACACACTGTGAATAGTCCGCACTTCTCAGTAGTTTGAGGATCTTAGTCTACGCATCACTACAATGACCTGACATATACAGTAAGGACGTTTACTATGTAGTCATAGGGAATATGATTATATAAACTCTAGCATACAATGCAACACGTTTTTCATTTGTGTAATGCAAAACAATACTATATAGGCGATTTTAATTTGGTTTCCAAATCTCCCGCGCTCGAGATCTTGCACCGATTGGTCAAAGGCTTCGAGACTCAGAAGACGTACGCAAAATATACGTATGACTAAATTTTGAAAAAAGGTTATGTTCTCCAGGATTCACCGCGCATTTCAAATAAATAGTAAGTTACAAATTAAAAACAATGTAACAAAATATTAGAATGTGTTCACAAAAATTCTCGGGACATGGTTTCTTTGGGAAATTTTTCGTAAATCTTTGTTTGCGAAATCTTTTTTATTCGTTGAAATCATTGAATTATTTGAAATCTATAATTAGTAAAAAAAATCTTCTAAAATGTTTTGAAACATTTTCAAATCTTTCAAATGTTTTAAAATCTTTGAAAGATGGTGAACTGTAACCTTTTCAAATTCTTTGAAACCCTTTACATCTTTTAAAAGTTTAAAAATCTTTGTTAAATTGTTATGAAATATTTAATATCTGATAAACACGCCTTTATAAAAGGTTCAAAATCCTTTGATATTTTAAAATCTTTGAAACATTTTGAAATATTTATTACTGTTTTGTAATATAGTGTATACTCAAAAACCGAGTGGCGAAACTCTTGAAAATTCCGTTATATGGCCATGACTCATTCTAATAGACCTTTTTATTCTAGACGTCGGCAGTACGCACGTGCCGAAATTTTATGTCATTTCCGTATTTTTCGAACAGTTTTGTGTCGAAATGTATAGAAAATATTGTTAATGAAAACAAAACCAAACAATTAATTTGTAAATAACAGAGATTTTTAAGGTAGAACATTTTTAAGTCTATTTAAAAAACAAACGGTGAAAAACGTGCAAAGAGTGCGGCGACCAAGGCTATTATTTGAATCTGTTGGCATCTGTCATCTCCTAAAAAATGCTTGAAAATTCGGTGAAACTCACAGTGTTGAGCAACTGAAACGATGTCCTAAATATAGAAAACCATTATTAAAAGGAAAAAAACGTTATTTAGTGGAAAGGTTAGTTTAGGTTTTGTATGGCAGATATAAATACTTCAATTTATACCAGATTTGCAGTTCAGAGCTTTGTTTGAGTAAATATTTAATATTCATACAAATATAAAATATCACGATATTATATTTTCTACTCGTCTTTTTCAAGTTTAGAAAATAAAAAGCCATTTGTTAGTGATTTTCTGGTACAAGAAATGTACTAACAAATTTTCCTTCTTTCATATAAACTGGTTTTAAATACATAAATATAATAGTTTTGCGTTCTCAAGTGAAAGTATTAAATAGATTTTATTTTTATCAAGAAATGTAGGATGTTCGAAACCCCGATAACAATGCTTCATTTAATATGTAAGTAAATGTTAGCAAAGAAAGAAAATAAATATTAATACCTGCCAAACACAACCTCAAATAACCTTTCTACTGATTTTTTTCCGGATTTTAAAACATTTTTTTGAAGACGACAGATGTCAATAAATGTAAATAATGGGCTTGCTCGACACACTTTTCGCACTTTTTTCGCAGTTTTTTTCTGAATATACTTAACAATTTCTTGTCTTTAAACTCTGATTTATTTACACATTTATTTCTCGTTGTTATTTTTATTTAAAATATTTTCCATGCATTTCGACACAAAACTGTTAGAAAAATACGGAAAGGACGTAAAATCCTAGCACGTGCGCACTGTCGACGTCTAGAATAAAAAGGTCTATTCTGAAGCTGAATTAATATTGAAGGTTTCAGCTAATAAGTTTTATAATTTCTAAGTCAAATATCACAAAAAATGTATACTTTAACATTCTATAGTAGCGGAGACGAAATTTTCAAGGTCGCTGAACACCCAGCTTATAAGAATAATTCGCCGCTTCTTACCTCTAATAATTTGAATCTCAGATTCATCGTTGCAATTTTTATAATCATACGGATTACAATTTTCGTTGCAGTTAGTCCAAAGCGTTTGATTCCCATATTTTATTCAATAAGTAAAACAACAGATTTTATCACCAATTAATTACATACAACCTGCAGATATTCACTTTATTTAATTAATTAAGATCGAAGTACAAAACGATTTTAACACTTGTCAAACGTCAAATATCACTCACGTACCGTTACATTAGTGAAAATCAACTGTAATTTTTAAGAAAGTACTTAATGCACGTCCCGAATGTATTTATAAATATTTTTAATTCGTAACTAATTATTTATTTGAAATGCGTAGTGAATCCTGTGGAATATAACCTTTTTTCAGAATTTGGTTATACTGTGACGTACTGGACCGTCACGTGTCGTAATTGAATGAACAGGTGTAGTCAATCTTTAGTAGTTATCCGCGCGC
>NC_046661.1:83463326-83466635 GCF_010883055.1 Belonocnema kinseyi | reverse complement strand
TTTAGATAATAAAAAATATTTTTTTGACTTAACTAAATTTTCGAATGAACCTAATTTCACAAACCAACAAATTTTAATTGAAACAATACAGGCAGATAGCAGGCAGATAGACCACAATACCAATAAAGTTAAGAATTTTCAAAAACAGAAAACGCTTAACGTCTTAATCGGACTAGTGTATAATGAATTAAAACGAAATCAAGCCTTTCTGAGACCGACAATATTCATAAATGTCAAATAATAGATGTTTCTTTATGTCTTACGGTCTAGATAAATTAAAATAAAATTAACCCAAAAAATATATTTTTGAGCTTAAAATTTATTTCATTAAAAACTCCTTTCCCAATCCTTTACGTTTCGGTAGAATGCGTGCCTTTTTATAAAGGTTGTAACCTAAATAATTAATTTTTTACAATTAGTATTAATAAGGAGAAAAGTCAACATAAAAATGTCGTAATTATTATAAATTTTTTTTACTTGAGTTATTGAAGTTTTAAATAATCTAAACATTCAATTAGGAACCACATTTTAAAAACAAAAAAGGAAACTATCGTAGGTTAGGGAGGGCGAACAAAAATTGCCAGTTTAGAAATACCTGAAGACAGTGTACGCAATGAGCGTTGATAAACAAAGGACGGGTTTTCATTGAAACTAATGATAAGGAAGCGCAAAAATATGTTTAAATTGAAAATAAGAAACTTCGCAACTATTAAAAGGATGACATTATTTTATAATACTTTGGTGAATTTTATTAGTATTTAGAATTTCAGTGTGTAAGTTAACTGAAATCTTTTGAAACTTGTTCATCAAAATAGACTCAATAATACGTCGTTTACATGTGTTTTTCTGTAGCTGATACTTTTAATATTTTTGAAATCAAAATCAAAGTAATGATTAAAATTCCAAGATCCTTGTGACAAATCTGTGTTAAAATTCCCAACTTCACAATATCTTTTGTGTTCAGCAATTTTGGTTTTTAATCTCCGGTCAGTTTTACTCATATAGGCTTAATTGCAACATTTACAATTAATTAGAGAAATTACACGAGATAAATTTTCAATGCAATCACTATCTTTCTTCTTTAATAAATAATTATCTAAAGCCTTTGTGTTTTAAAAATAACTACTACTATCTACTAAACCTTTCATTGAACCAATTTTATGGTAAAAGAAATCGTGTGAATTATAGTTTAAGTATCTACCAGACCAAGAAGGTTTTTCATACCAATTTGTTAATAAATGACCAATTGGAGTTTTTATAATTTGCAAATCAAGGTAGTTAATAATATTATTAATCTCGCATTCATGAGTGAAATTTATACAATCTTCAATACTATTAAGAACATTTAAGCAAACGTAGCGCGTCCCCGGGTGGCAGATAGGGGAATGCTCGTTCGAAACAGAGGTGGGCTGAAATAAAATAGGTCCCGCGGACCAAACAGACTGGGTGAAGGATACATCGAGAAAAAAACCACCCAAGTTCAGGTGTTAACAACCCTGCCGAGGACTGAATGGCACCAGGGTAGGTTGTACCAAATGGTGTCTTTAGGATACCAGGTCGCCTGCTAGATTATTTAGACCTTACCCTCGCATGCGAGGCTCTGCGGGGGTGGAGCTATACTTCCCTATCTACTCGTGGAAACAGCATGGAGAACGATAATCAAAACAAAAACAGGAGTGTATGTGAGGAGTTGGGTGGTCTATTGGACGTGACGGAGGAAAAGGAAATACCGGTGAACAACAGGGGCGTAGCGGAGATGGATGTAGCACTCTTAGAGACACATGCTCTTCTCATGGAGTTACAAGATAAAATAAAAGAAATGAGGGATTTCTGTAGCACAAAGACAAACATGTGGCTTCCAACCAGGGAAGGTCTAAAAGAGACCGAACAATTGGCGAATAGGCTACGCGAATTGTCTATTAAGAGCGACGGGCTCTACAGAGATCTTATCGAGAACGTAGGTAGGACGGCCAGGACAAGAGTAATGACATAAAAGTGGAAGGCTAAGGCTAGGAAGGATACAAGCCAGAAGTCCCATTGTGACAGGGCCTTCCAAACAGAGCAAGAAGTAGAGGACAAGAAACGCTCCAGCGCCCATAACCTCGACCCTTGAAAAGGCCGAGGTTGAAGGAGAACATGCGGCCAGGAAAAAACAGAGGACGAAGAAGGCTTAGAGGTGTGCTAGACCCAAGGCGGTTCTCATCAAACCAGCCGAGGGTCTGAGCTAAGCAGAGCTCCTCAGGGACCTTAAGCAGGCAGTCAGGCCTGACGCTCATGCAGTAAAAATCAAGGGAATCAGGCAGAAAAGAATCGGAGGGGTCCTTGTGGAACTCGGCGCGGCAGAGAAGGGCAGAGTTGAGTTCTCGGCTGTTATAAAGGAGGCTGTTAGAGATGTGTAGACCAGTCTCGCGAAAAGACCCTTCCAAGGTAATATAAAGGCTTTTGTGGAGCTGACCGAAGAGCTAGCCGCAAGGCTAGTACGCATGGGACACCTGAAGGTGGGATGGGTGTCCTGCCGTGTGCGCAACAAGTCTGAGTCAACGAGGTGCTACCGATGTTAGGTTTCGGCCACATGGCAGCAAAATGCAATTGCCCGGACCGAACGAGGGCATGCTAGAGATGCGGCAAGAAGGGCCATAGGGCTGCATCGTGCGAGAGTATGCCGAAGTGCTCCCTCTGTGCCGCAAAAGAAGAGAAGCCCTGGAGCGATCTTATGCCGGGGACGATGAGATGCTTGGCGTATAGGGAAACAGCCTCGTTGAGGAAGCCTCCTGGACCGACAAGAAGCCCAGACTTATAGAAGAAGCCTAAGCTGGGACAAAAGAGGAGAGCCGAGGCACGGATAAAAAACTGCATCCCCTGAAATAATGCGAAAGCGATTCCGGGGGGAATAATGCTAAGGAGAAAGGGTGGTGTTTTTTAGTGGGTTCCTTAGTGGCATTATTATAAAGACAGAGTTGTTATTGCATAATATATAATTATACGCAAGGTATAATTGAATATTATATAGTAAGGAGGTTTACTATGTAGTCATAGGGAATATAATTATATAAACTCTACCATACAATGCAACCCGTCTTGTATTTGCGTAATGCAAAAAAGTACTATATAGGTGATTTGAATTCGGTTTCCAAATCTCCCGCGCTCGAGATCTTGCGCCGATTGGTCAAAGGCTTCGAGACTCAGAAGACGTGCGCGAAATATACGTATTGTAATATCCCGACTGGGGTTACGGCGCGAACGCCGATCTTATTCAAAATTTAATTAGAGTTTAATTGAAATTTTAATTGAATTGAAATTAATTAAATA
>NC_046661.1:83457837-83463226 GCF_010883055.1 Belonocnema kinseyi | reverse complement strand
ATGTTAGGAAGTTTATACCAGACATTTTTTCTGAATTAAAAAATGCGTTTCTTAAAAATATCTTTGTTCCTTTTTCTTCTTCATACCGTTTTTCGTAAGAACAACATTTTTTTTAATCGGTCTCAAGTGGCCTTTACAGTATTTAATCAGCTTTAATTTAAAAATAAAAACGTAAAAATTATTTTCTTATATACGAAAGTAACAATATTAAACAGTTATTGGAAATAACTCTTTAATTTTGCGAAATGTCGATATAGTAAGAACTGGGTAAGTGCTACATGTCCCATAATTTTAATTTTTAGTTTTTAATTATTGTTGAAAGTTTTAAACTTATAAAACCTGATTATGTTTCACAGAATTAGTTTTCTCAGTCAAACGTCCTCGGAATTTTGAAATTGATTTGAATAAACCTGCACCAGAGAGTGTTCGTGAGTTGCATCGACAAAGTCCACAATTCGATGCAAATATTTCACCAAATTTCCAACTTAATCGCCTCTATCTTCAGTATCATCAAAATCTTCAAAATCATGAGAATCATCAACATCCTGTTAGTTCTCCAATTAAAGAATACCCTGAGGAGTCAGTAGCCAGCAATTCATATCCTGCCCCTATTCGTGAACATCGCCTGTATAAACCAAGAGCAGTGAAACTATATCCAGGATACAAATCCCCTATTGCAAGCAGACCCTCAAGTTTTCAAAGAGTGCAAAGTGGAAGCGAACGTAAACAAAATATTTATTAGAAATAAACACGAGAAACTCGTGATAAAAACATTTGTATTTTGTTTCCTATCGTAAATTGTATAATATTTTATATAATATATACACTATTTACTACAAGAGTCATATATTTATATTGATTTAATTATATATTATATATTTTAAATAGAAAAATAAATATAAACATTTAGCAAATAAAAGTAAACAACTTACGAATCTGGGTTTATCTTTATTAATTTATTAATAATTTCAAACTACTGCGCGCATTCAAAATTAGGCGCAACAGCTTCAGCTGTTTTATTAATGATTCTCCATAATTATCCGAGCATACGAGGTCTGTTAAAAAAATACGCGGATTGAGTTCATAAAAAAATACTTTATTTGGAAGTTACACGTCTGGGTCTCCTTCAAAATACTCTCCTCCCCAACGCACACACTTATCCCAACGGTGTTTCCACTTGTTAAAGCAGTCCTGGTTCGCTTCTTTTGTAATTGCTTTCAGCTCCTTCGTCGCATGTGCCCTAATCTCCGAAATCGTCTCAAATCTTCTTCCTTTGAGGGGTTTTTTTTAGTTTTGGGAACAAGAAAAAGTCACAAGGAGCAAGGTCAAGTGAGTATGGGGAATGGGGAAGAACATTAATCGAGTGTTTAACCAAAAACTCACGAGTTCTGAGTGCTGAGTGAGCTGGAGCGTGACACAAAGTTCGCAGTGACGCCGTGCATCTTCAATTTTTCGGTCAAAATCTCGTAACAAGATCCAACTGATATCCTACACTCTTCGGCAAGCTCTCTAATGGTCAGACGTCGATTTTCGGGCACCAGGGTGTTGATTTGGTCAACGTGTAGGTTGTCAGTTGACGCTGAAGGACGCCCAGGACGCTCATCATCGTCAATCGACTGTCGGCCACCCTTGAAACGTTCACGCCACTTGAAACATGCAGTACGCTTCATGGCAACATCACCGTAGGCCGTGTTGAGCATGGCAAATGTTTCAGTTGCAGATTTCCCGAGTTTCACACAAAATTTCACAGCAATTCGTTGCTCTTTCAGGCTACCCATTTTACAATCAGACAAATTAAAAAACACTCTTTACTTAAAACCGTGTAGTTTATCAACAAATGAAGATATCTTCGACTGGAATACCGCGTTTTAATCAGCTGATCTGTACGAACTTAGCGACACCGAGCGAATTCTCCTGAAACCAACTCGAGCTGCGAAATTCAAACAATCCGCGTATTTTTTGAACAGACCTCGTACACGTTGGTTAATACGGAGTACCTGGATGAGTCCCGTTGCCTCGGATAACGCAGAGCCTCGGTTAATCGAAGGCCGGCTAATCGAGGTTCTACTGTAGAACATATATTAAGAATAGGTGTCTGAAGAAATTGTTGAAAGAGCACCAGTGCATTATAGGAGCAGCTAAATAAAATGGGGACAGTCTAATCGGGTGCAGTGACAGTTCAGATTTATTTTAGATAATTAAACTCTTTTTATCACTTGAAATGTGCGCGAATGTTAATATTAAATGGAGTTTATGTTGCCGTAATAATAATGAACAAGGTTTTCGATTGTAGGCGGTAACTATATTGAAATATTAAGAAACGCGAGAAAAACAACAAACTTGACCTCCAAATGCATTATACGGATTTCCGGGAAATTCATTTTCTCGATACAAGACGAAAAATTGACTAGTGTAAGTAAATACATTTCTATAACCAATAAATGTTTTTCTAATCTAAAGATAATGAAATTATACTCAATCTGTCGGAAATAATAAAATGTCGACCTTAGCAACTTTGTTCAAATTACTTATTACGAGAACAGTTTATATAAGGGAACTAAATTTTGAGCTCAAACTAACTAAACGTTTTACCTAATCTAAGCAGACACTTTCTTTAAGTTTAATATATTCCCGATTTACTCGTTCGCCTTAATAATTTTTTCCGTACAGTGTAACGAACTGTTACAAAATATTTCTACCCCCTCCCCCTCTTCATGTACGCAGTTTTTATTTTCAATACATGTTTTGCTAGTAATTGGTAGTAGAATTAGTCAGGGTATCCGAGAACTGCATTTTCAAAATACTGTGGTTTTCTCTTGAGTAATTTTTCATTTTCCTTGATCATTAATATTTAAATACCAGCTTTGGAATCTGGTAATATTTATAACATAAAATCTTTTACAAATGGAATGAAATAGTATTTTGGACACTAATTAGACATTTTCTAATTTATTAATTTATTTAAAACAAAAAATGTCTTTTCTATTATGAATTTTGACTTCTGAACAAAGTACTTAAATTTGAAACAGTTAAATTTTTAAATTAAAAAGATAAATTCCCGACAAATGGGTCAAATGGTTTGTATGCCAATCGAAAAAGATGCAATTTATACACAAGATGAAGAATTTTAAAACTAAAAAGACGAATTTTCAACATATGAAGATTTTTCACTCGAGAAATAAATAAAATTTTATCTAAGGTGTTCAACCTTCAAGCCAAAGGACGAATTATCTATAAAAAAATTAAATTCTCAAACAAACAAAATATGACTTTTCAGACAAAAATTAAGTTTCCACGAAACTGATGCATTTTTATCCAAAAAACATGAAATTTTGAACCAAGAATATATTTTTTCTTCATCAAAAAAGGAGAATTTTCAATTGAATAAGATCAATCTTTAAAAAATGGGAACATTTTATTTTCAATTGAAAAATTAATTTTGAACGAAAAAAAGGCTTTTTGACTGTACAGTTACATTTTCATCCAAAGTCATAAGCCTTTAAACAGAACAAAAAATTTTTTAACAGTGGAGTTTAATAGTGTAACTTTTACCCAAGTAGGCAGATTTTAATGAAAAAAAAGATTTCTATGTTTTTACAAAATATTCAAAATTTCAACCGAATACATGAATATGCAAGTGAAAATATAACTCTTCAACAAAGAAGAATAATTCCTTAACAAAGTGATTCAAAAAAATCTTTTAAATAAAATAGTTAAATAATGAAGCAAGGAAGAATAAGTTTGAGCCAAAAACTTGCATTATCATAAAAAATTTAAGTTCTACTGAAATATATGAATTTTTAAATAAACAAGATAGATTTTTTTAAAAAGTTGAATTTCGTGTTAAATTTATTTTAGTTAAATGATCACGATCAAAATTTGAATTTTTAAACAAGAAATAAGTTTACGATAAAGAAATACAATTTTCAATCTAAAAGGTCGAATTTTAAACAAAAAAAAGATGATTTTAACAAAAATGTATAATTCGTGACTAAATAGTCGCAAAAAAAATTCTCTTAAAGCAAATGAACTTTTATTTGTAAAAATTTTTGTTTGAAAAAATAGTTGAATTTTGATCCAAAAAAGATTCCCTTTTGATTTTGCAAGATCGAAATAAGTATCAATTTTGTAATAAGAAATCAGTTTTTTCCTAAAAAAAAATAAATTTTTAACAAAATAGTTCAATTATCTACCAAATAGTGGAATTTTTATCCAAGAAAGAAGTTATAAAACTGATTAATCTTTAATAAGAAACACCAATTTTTTAAAGTTGAAACTTCAATTAGAAAATATTTCAGGTCAGTTTTCAACATATAAATATAAATTTTCAACAAAAAGTACATTTTCGTACAAAAAGTTTGATTTTGCAAGAAAATTGTTGAATTTACAACCAAATATTTGTATTTTTATTCAAGAAAGGTGTAATTTCTGATAAGGCTGGCAAATGTTAACATTTTGAAAACGCACTTTTAAAACAGAGAAGTATGAAATTACAACAAAACTCTTATACAGTGCCGATTTTGGAGCTGACGGTGGGTGGGAACTAACTCACTATAGCCCGATCCGAATTTGTTTGCTTACGCTTGAAGGCTCGCCTGATTGACAACCACAGACCCAAAACAGCTCATGTTACACTTACCGGCGACTCGGCGTCAATTCCCGGAGGGGCTATAGAAAGGAGGGCTATTGAAGAGATTCATTGTACTTATAAAACAGATGAATTTAAAAAAAAAACTTGAAATAATTACTTTAATTTCCATCCAAATAAGTGTCACGTGACCACAATAATATATTATAATTACACCTGCACACACAAAAAAAGTTGTCGGTTCCAGAGACAAGGGCTATCATTTCCTATGTATTTTGACGTATTGAATCGAAATCCGGGGTCAGAATTAAGTTTCACAACGTCGTTTTTTCATTTTTCAAAAAACCACTCCTGAAAATACCACAATACCTTATAGGTACGTATTTTAACGTGCTGAATCCGAATCTGAAGCTAAAAATTAGTTTTATCGGATAATTTTTTTTTAATATTCAGAGAATACCCAGAGTATCTATAACATGCAGAGAATACTTTTTAAATTCGTTTAAAAGTGCATCAACATTATTCTCTTCGACCAAGACATCAAAGAAATGGAGCAACGTCACCAAGGAAGGTGGGCTGTTAACATGATGGCTATCTTTTATTGGATGCTTAAAAAGGAAACAAAGCCAAAGACATGAAAAAGAAAAATAAATCCTTCACATAGATCGTTTAAAGACAAAAGAGTACAAAAAAAAGGTACAAAAGGGGCTATGTAAGCGGAACGCCTACTCTACCACAGCTAGAACAAGCCGGCAACAAAGAAAGAGAGGCGACACTAAGACCAACCGCGGGCAGGCATCC
>NC_046661.1:83455990-83457737 GCF_010883055.1 Belonocnema kinseyi | reverse complement strand
ATTCCTGCCAGATGTGATGTAGTCAATCACACACTGAATGCGGGACGCGTACTGTCTTGCCCAGCCTATCTTTATGGCAAGTTGATGCATTCGTCTTTTGGTGTTATGATCAGCCGTTGGTTTTGTTCTACGGTTCGCATCGGCCAAAGCTCTCGCTGCATTATACACACAATAATTGATAGCCCAGAGATCAGATTCTCCGGAAAAAAGTCCACGAAGCTCGTTATCCATTTCAGCCAGATCTTTAGGCTTTAGAGAAACCTTGGTGTTAATGTTTCTCCGGGTCGTAAAGCATCGCTCTTCCTCTATTGGATGCCTGCCCGCGGTTGGTCTTAGTGTCGCCTCTCTTTCTCTGTTGCTGGCTTGTTCTAGCTGTGGTAGAGTAGGCGTTCCGCTTACATAGCCCCTTTTTCGGAGTAGTTCAGCATGGTTTCGCAGACGTTGCTGCGAAAAGTGCGATAGCTCCGGGTGTTTCTCGCACCACAGAGCATGCAGCTGTGCCATGTAACCCCGTTCAGGGGCCACACTCGCATCGTAGCACTCTAGCAAGTCGTCATTCAGTCGCTCCGTCCACCCAAAGGTCGCGAGATCCCGCCGATCCATCGCATTGAATCCATTTTCATTAGCTCCCCCAGCTCTATATTGGTCGGCATTGTTGGCCGACCCATTGTCGGGAGCCCTGAGCGTTCTGTTGCTTTGAACCGCACTTACTACAACTATGTTTGATGTTGTCATTGTTGTTCCCACGAGAAGCTAGGTGAGAGAACCCAGGTGCCATTCAGCTTTTGGCACGGTTTTCACACCCCCGCTTGGGGGTTAATTCCTTCAGGACCACCCCTGGTCAATTGTCCGCGACTGCCTATTTATTTTTGTAACCATATTCAGCAGAAACCCTTGGTACAGGGACTCTCTATCCGCAACCCGAGGACGCGTTCGGTGGCCTTGTCATAGGTCCTTCGGTTTGATTCTAGAGGAATCAAAACCGAACGATATATATCGTGTCACGATGTTTGTCGCCATTAAACTCCGAAATTACTTAACCGATCTTGATGACATTTTGTATGCTGTATGTAGTTTGGTACAACTTGAGGGATAGGATACTTTTTATCGCGATTAATTTTCGTAATATTTTTTTATTAAACGTTAAATGGTTTTATGTGCAACTTCCATAAGTTTCTAACAGATGGCGGTGTAAGTTAGTATCTTGACAAACACTTTAACATTCAACGTAATCTAGGTTGGGTAAGCAATCAATAGATGGCGCCATGTACCACTTTCAACTTTTGACGTAATTTTTCATTATCAATCCTGTGGTTTTGCGATTGGCTAAAACGCTTTCATTTTATTAGTGAATATTAATTTGACTGTATTCAATAGTTTAGTACAAAAGTATAATAAAAGTGGCTGGTTCCAGAGACAAGACCTATGATTTCCTGTGTATTTTGACGTGCTGAATCGAAATCCGGGATCAGAATTAGGTTTCACGCCGAGAATCACTCTTAAACCCGAAAATTACTCAAGAATTGGCTAAAAAAGCAATTTGAATAAGAAAGATACTGAATGTTTTGAAATTACTAATTTTAAGTTGAGCATGAGAAACGTCCCATACATCAGTATTTCATTGCAAAATTCAATTAATTTCAATAGAGTTCGAGAAAAACTGTACAAAATATTGTAAGATTAAAAAAATCTTTTCATTTATATATTTTGTATATTTTTAATATTTTTATTGATATTTTATTTACAT
>NC_046661.1:83447135-83455890 GCF_010883055.1 Belonocnema kinseyi | reverse complement strand
GAAGAACTATTCCGCACCGGTACCAGATTGTATCAAAACCTTCTGGTGGAAGAAGTTTTCTTCAACCCATCAGCATTTGGCCCGTATTTTCACCTCATATTTAAAGTCGGAAGAGCCGATTACAGAGTGGTTGGTGGAAGGGCGCACAATACTTCTGCCGAAAATAGGCAACTTAGCTGAGCCGAAGAATTACAGTAATTATTAATTAATTACTTTGGTAATTATTAATTTGAAAAAGATGCCAAAGCTTATGTCCGTTCTTGAGAAGTTATTATTGAGTAATACGTTCACATTAACAGTGTTTCCTGAATATTTTTAAATTTTAGCTCTGGCATTATTGAAAATTGAGGTCAGCAGAGGATATCGAAACATTACGAAAGTGTTTAATTTTTCTTTTCCTTAATACAGTAAACTAGAAAAATACATTTAAGACAAAACTCATTTTAGTTAGATCAAAGATTATTCCGAATACTACTTTACAACGGAGTACCTAACCGTGCGAGAAAAAATAGAAATGATTCTGGTGTATGGAGAAGCTGGAAGAAATCTTGATAATGCTGTCAATCTCTACGCTCAGCGTTTTCCAAATAGGATTGTGTTACGTGTTTCGCTTTATCCTACTATTACCAAATTTACTACCGGTGGAAGTGTTCAACCTAAGAAAAAGACCCGTACAACAATAGTCACTGGAGAAAATAATTATATTGCTGTATTAGCTGCAGTGGCCAATAATCCACACGTTAGTACACGAGAAATTGCTCATGATTGCGGAATGTCTCTGAGCAGTAATTGGAAAATTTCGTAACGTAATAAATTTCATCCGTTTTATGTCTCTACATCAAGAACTTCATGGCGTTGATTTCTAAAATTGGGTAGCTTTTTGTCAGTGGGCACGTGAACAAATACAACAAGATCCCAACTTTTTCATCATTTATTATTCTCTGACAAGTCGTCTTTGACGAACCATGGAATAGTCAATCGACACAACATGCACTACTAGAGAATTGAAAATCCGTAGTGGCTTCGTGAAGTCGAACAGCAGCGTCCATGGACTGTCAACGTATGGTGTGGAATAATTGGCAACAAACTGATTGGTCCCCAGATTATCGAAGGCAGCTTAAATTTTCCAAAATATCAAGACATTTTGCGGAAAAAATGACAATATTTCTTGAAGACTTGAGCTCAGAAATACTGCAGAACATGTGGTTTCAACATGATGGTTTTCCAGCACACTATTCAGCGGTAGTACGAGAAATTCTTGATCATGATTTCAGTTGTCGCTGGATTAGTAGAGGCGGTCCGATAAATGGCCTGCAATATCGCGGGAACTTAATTCACCAGATTTATTTTTGTCGGGCTATCTGAAAGACAAAGTGTAAAAAGAAAAACCAACAACGCTTGAGAATATGATTGACGGAATTGCAAGTGCATGTGCTGAAATTAAACAAGATACACTTCTCCGTTGTGTAAATTAATTTGAATTACGGATTAATAAGTGCATTCAACCCGAAGGTCGTCATTTTGAGCACTTACTTTAATTAAAAGATGATTCCCTTAGTACTACGAATCGTGAGAGGCGAGGGCACTCGCGTTAATAAAGCACCCCGAAGGGAACAAAAAACTGCTACGTCCACGTCGTTGTTCCTGGGTTACGCTAAAAGTAGTTAGTTTGTTTTAAGACTAATTTCGAGCACTGCAGAATCGTAAGCGTGCATTCTCAGTAACGGTAAAATGAAGAAAAATTGAATTTCGTCGATTACAGCGCCATCTATCGCGAAACAAGAAATTTTTTTTAGACAAATCATAGGCGTTTTTATTCAAAGAATACGAATATGCAATTAAAAAATGAGATGGTCCTCACAACTGTACCAGTATAGACGTAGCAGATATGTGTTCAGCGTTCCTAAATGTCATATTGCTCCACGAAGAATACAAGTTCGTTTACGTGACAATACCTGATATGACAATTCTTTCGAAAGTTATTGTGCTACAAACTAAAGATCTACGCTCACACATACACACACACATTCACGAAACGTTTTTAAGATTAGAGTCGCACGTGCATGCAAAGCGCAGTGTATTGGTCCCGCGACAAATCAGTATAGGTGTCTCACCGATACAGTATGGGTCGAGAATCTATATTTCCCGTATTCATGAATACATGAATAGCCTTATTTCGCTGAATTGAAATTATTTATAGTTCTAGCGGCAATACAGTTTCTTCTGTGTACGTGAAGAACGGGAAGGCTCAGTTACTATGACGAGAGGACACTCGTACCTACAGAGGTTCAGAATCATGAATCTTAAGAATTTCCCAAAATCTGGAAAGCAAGGAAACTATAAAGTCTTTTCGAGGATTTGCTCAGCCAGCCAAAGAAACAACTAATGTTTTGTCAAGCGAGTCATAAAAAATAATTGCAATGAGGGTGGGTTGTAAGTCTACGCTTGGTTCTCCAAGGATACCCCTCATACCACGCTATGTATCAAACCTCTGGAACAAGTGTACACCACTCAGTTATTTGTCAGTTATTTGTCAGTCAGTTATTCGGCAGTAACTCTTTGATTCAGTTCTGCTCAACCGGTAGTTTCAACCCTTTCGGGATAGTACTTTTCCAGTATATTTTAAGATACCAGTTCATCGTGACAGTCGGATTTACTACTACCCTAAACGAACTCATCACGTGCTCAACCATCAACTATCTGGATCACCGGATACACTGAGGGTGAAGGAATGATTACCAAACTCCATTCTCCATTATTGTCTATCCGGAAACAGCCCCTGAGAGATTCTGCTCACACAAAAACAAGTATAAACTCGGTAAGTCCTAATAAAGATTAACTTCTTTCTGCCTCCCTCTTTTATCTGTCAAAATATTTTAAGGGTCCGAGGTCTAAACATGCTAACTAACATTTTGGAAATTGTATACGGCGAAGGAAAATTGTTTCGGTGGGCTTACGCTGTAGTTACCAAAACGCGATTTTCGAACATCCTTATGAAAAAAACTAGTTTGCGGGATATTAATTGCATATAAACAATGTTCCAAAAAGACCAATAAAATGAATTTCGAAGAAAATGTCCAGGCTTAGACCATAGACCCTTCATTTATAAATCCGTTCTTTCCAGTCGGGTAGTCGGAAATAAATAACCTTCCTTCCCAAAATCAATTGAAGTATCGATCTTGGAAGACAGCATCTTTTCTTATGCACAAACTAACTTCCCTGCTTAAAATATTAGATAGAAACCAGTAAAAACCTGGTTAGAAGTGGGTTCTAACTGGCCATAACCGATCTCTAACCAGATTTTGTCCCCGGGTTGTAACAGGTGCCTAACCCGGTTGTAACCAGCATCCTGCAATATTTGTACCTGATTCTTAACTGGCCCTCATATGAATTTCATCCCCGGGTTGTAACCGTCACCTGATTTATAACTGGGTCCTCATAATATTCCCACCCGGTTCTTAACCGGTCCTAACCGATAGTTTACGTCATTTTGTCAACTGGTTATAACTAGCACCTAACTGGTTTCTATCCGGTATCATGTAATATTTGTACCCGATTCCTAAACGATTCTTTACCCGCCCATTCCGAATTTCGTCCCCGGGTTGTAACTTTCACCTAATTGTTTTGTCCCTAGTTTGTAAGCCGTACCACACCTGTATCAAGCGTGTTTTACAAACCGGTTAGAAACTAATTAGAAGCTAACTTTAGTCTGACAATATTTAATAAAGTTTTCATTTTCCCTGGAAAAAAGCGAAACTTTTTGCATGAAAATTTAACAATCTTGTTTGGACGAGCACACGAGTCTAATGAATTAAGCACACATGGTTCACAATCAGATAAGTTTATTTATATTTAATACAGAACCCTGCTCAAAATGTCAGATAAAAACCATTTAGAAACCAGATAGGGACCGGGTAAAAACCCATTTGGTTTCTAACCATCTCTCACTGGATCTTAACTGGTCTCAGTTTCAATATATGGAATATAGCCGGGTCATAACCGGTCCTTACATAGGAAATGGTAACAGGACCGGGTTCTACCCGGAATTTGGGAAAGGAAATGAAATATTGTCAGACTGAAGTTATTTTCTAACTGGTTTCTAATCGGTTCCTAAAGTACTTTAACCCGTCCTAACCGGGTTCTATCCGGCGATCGAAAAGATGAATTAACTATTGTCAAAGACCAAAGTTAGGTTCTTACTGGTCTCTAAACGATTTCTAAAAGGCATTTAACACTGGTGTGTGTTCTAACCAGTCCTAACCGGATTCTACCCACAATTTGGGAACAGAAATTAAATATTGTCAGACTGAAGTTATTTTCTAACTGGTCTCTAACCGATACTAAAAGACACTTGATACTGGTGTGTACTTTAACCGGTCCTAACCGGGTTCTATCCGGCGATCGAAAAGAGAATTTAAAGTAAGTAAATTTTTAAAGCAATTGACTTTTCAACACAAAAATACGAAATGGTTTTAAAAATATCTTCTCTTTAAAAATGTATTTTATCCAAAAAAAAAAGGTTGAAATAGATGTTCATTATAAGTTTAAAAAAATTTTTCATTGAAAAGAACTCCACTGTTTTTTAGTCAAAGTTCATTCTTTTTTATATAAAATTTTACTTTTGTATTTCTGAAGACACCTATAAGTCCATTCTTTTTTGTTACTTTTTCCTCAAATGAGGGATATACCAAAGTTCGGAGCAAGTCTAATAAAATCATGAGAAAATTATCACGCATTTCGCAAATTAGCATTTTAAAATATTATTATGATATTATACGATGATAAATTAGTTTATGTCCTCAATTTTGCGAAATTTTATATGGATTGTGTATGTATTTATAACAATACTGAGTCCCCCAAAAATTCAGTTTCTAGAAGAATCGTCAAGAAATCTGTCTTCTAATCTTTAAAAAAATGAATGTTACTGATGCTTTTTTCTTTACCTTGGTGATTTCTCTTTATTTTATCGGTAAGATGCTTATTATATTTTTAATGTTATTTTTAAAAATTTAATCTTTTTTTAGCGCCTGTTTGTTTATTTTAATTTTCATCTTATTTTATGGTATCACGAATCTTATTTTTTGAGAATCAGATTGTAAACACCAATCTATCATTATAATATTAGCTTGAAGCCACGCTCCACTTAGACGTTTTTGTACTTCACCGACATTTTTTCTTCATACGTTTTATTGTTCTAAACTCAATTAATTCGACATAACTTATGTTTCTGTAGAATATTACTAAAATTTTGAAGCTTTTTCAGGTTTTTAAAAGGCTTCAACATAATAATAGAAATTTTTTGAATTCCTGATAAAGTTACAAATAATTGTTTTGAAATTAATTTTAGGAGAATATTTAAAAAGACGAAGTTCCTTTTTTATTAATGATTGAACTATTTTTTTTACTAGTGGAGTTTTTTGGTTGGATTCAAAAGTTTTTCTTTTTAATAAAAGTTAATAGTATATTGCAAAACAAGGGGCGAAAGGCGACAATTGCACGAGTGCGAAGTTAGCATTAGTAGACATCACACGAGTGAAATTGTCCCTCGCCCCGAGTTGCGCATGCAATTTTTCATAAAAAATATATCGAAAATCTGACTTGAGACGCCTGAAAATTCTTTGCGTCTCATCAAAGGTGGTATTGTTTGTAAATACGTAGGCAATGACAGATAGAGGTTAGAATACTTTAGAAATCGGGTAATTGGTACCTGGCGTTAAATTTGAATTTTAAATGATTTGTAAAGGTGCAGAATTTCTTATACTAAAACCAAAAATCCAAAGATCAAATTTGGACAACCACCATAAAATTTGCCCTTTGTAATTTGAAAGAAGGTAACAATTTTCTTAAACAAACATCCTTTTTTTTGCCAAAAATAAAAAAGAGCAAAGAAAACTGAGAACGCAACGAACCAAATTTATTTTTTTTTTATTTCCTCTGTCTTTTTTATTTTTAGTATTATTAATTCACAATAAAAATATATTTGTAAAAAAATACACACCAACGTTTCGGCTCTCATACAGCACCCTTATCAAGGCAAGACAAATTTGAGCAGGTCGGAACAGCAAAGAAACCATGATGCTCGCTCCCTATTTCCTAAGAATCAAGTCAATTTAAATCAAATTTTCTTTTCTTTTATAGCGCAATTGTTATCTTTTTTCGAATTACAATAGGAACAGTTCATGTTGGTTGTCAAAAGTTTTTCGTTGGATTCTTGCTTTTATTTTCAGGAATTCTGCATGTTAACTTGATTATTTGACATTAAATAGGACTTTAAATTTGATTTTAATCCCATTCTTAAAATATGAATTTATGAAGGCTCTGAATTTATAAATCCCGATTGCGTTTTACAGAAATAGTTTCATCAGTGAAACATGCTCTGCATTCTGAAAAGAATTTCAATAATCGTGCACAACATGATGTTGAAAATTTTCATCAACAAAATCCACAATTAGTTCAAAATTTTTGCCCAAATCCCTATCTCAATCGTCTTTATCAGCTGCATCATCAGAATCGTCAAGTTCCTGCTAGTTGTTCAATAAATGAATCCCCTGAAGAATCAGGAGCCAGCAATTCCCCTACTGGTATGCATCTTCTTTATTATTAGATACCAGAGAAACTTAATTCAGAATAGATAAACGATTATTTTTTAACCTGCTTGCCTTACAAATTTAACGAGTATATACTTTCCTTTTTTCAGCATGTTCTTAAAAATAAACGTTAAAAACTAGCAAACATCCACACCTTATATCTAAAAGCACTTGCTCTTATCGCCTTGCCTTCCTCGCTTCGTCTCGCCTTGCACGCATTTACCTACTTTCTCGCTTTTCCTCACATTGCTAAACTCTGCCACCGCGGCTAATATTTATTACTAATCTATTTTTTACAATATTTACATTTTACTTATAACTATTTCCTCTCCCATTTACAATATTTCCTTCCCCATTCCTCTTCGACTTTCCTTCACTTCTTCTCTATCTTACACAACACACTGTTTAGTGCACTTTTGTCCCCAGTTACATGCATCAATACCTCCATGCTTATCCCACTCCTCTGCACTTCCTTCTCAAATAAATATTGCACTCTCTGCCTTTGGCAGAATCCATGCATAGTTTCTATTAAACCTTCCTTCCCCCTGCATTTTTCTCACTCAATCCGTCTGCAGTCCATTCATTCTAAAATACCTTTCAACTTCCATCTTCCCTCCGCCTCTTATGTACTTCTTCTCCCACGAACAGTCCCTGACCAACTTACTTCCCCCCTTTTCGTAAAATTTCTACTAATATTTACACGCTCGACGTCCGGTTACAGTCCCTAAACTCGTTCTTCCCATCTCCCTCCTAACAACATGAATAGGCGTATTCCTTTCCAACCCCAGTGAATTTAAATTCCACTCCTATTTCCTATTTACCTCCTCACTTTCCTTCAACCCCCACACTTCCACTCTATAAAATAAGACACTCAAACAATTTCATTCTTCTTTTAAAGTCATCTGTAAACAACTTCTTCCTTAGCCCCGACACCTGCCTCATCGCCATGTTTGACCTTATCACTCTCTCTTTTTTATAGACAACGACTCCTCCATTCCTCCCTTATCCCTTCCACATCCTTTACTGAAAACCATAACTTTGAATTTTTTGCATTCAGCTCTAATTACTTATCCAGGTATCTTCTCAACCTCTTCATCATCTCCTTTAAGGCCTCCTAGCTCTTTGCCAGCCTCACTATGTCATCTGCATACGCGAGTGACCATATCCTAACCCTTCCTACCTTAACTCCTCCCCCTGCGCGCCAAAGGAAATACGTCTTTGAGATCCACAAGAAACGCATACACTCTTCACCCCTTTTCTCCTAACTTTTCATATACCACATGCCGTAGAACTTAGACATCGTCGATGTGTGGAAATTTGATTGTAGCGTTCCAACCATACATACAGGTGTGGTACGGCTTACAAACTAGGGGCAAAACAATTAGGTGAAAGTTACAACCCGGGGACGAAATTCGGAACTGGGCCGGTAAAGAATCGTTTAGGAATCAGGTACAAATATTACATGATACCGGATAGAAACCAGTTAGGTGCTAGTTGACCGTTCTAAGATGAGAAAAGACTTAATCCTCAGTGGAATTATATTTTTCACAAACAGCGCCTGTAAAATTAAAAACTAAACAGTTTAATTAGACGTGAAAAATAGAAATGACTGGAAAGATTATTTTTACTTCATAATAAGAATAAATTGATTTTAAATTATTTTAAATTAAAGAAATAAAATTTTTAAAATATCCAATGTGATGTTTATATCGCTGAATTTCACACAGTTGGAACCGAACATTTGGACAAAAGTAGAATGTTACAGATCTTCTTAATAAATTTAATTTCACTCTGACCTGAAAAAACGTAGGACAAAGTATAACGTAATTACAATTTAAAAAAATTTAAGATTTTTTAAACTTTTGAAAAAATATTCTAACATAATAGTTTTTTGTTTTTTCCAACGTTCTTTCTATTTTAACTATTTAAATAATCACCAGACCTTAAAATAAGTTCAGACTTTCTAGCTTCTCATAATAAAATTATAAGAAGAGTGAAATTATTTCAGTGAAATAGGCTAAATAATAGTAACTATATATATATATATAAATAAAAATTTGTCATATGGACAACCGCAGGATTTCGCCGGGAGCGGGTGCTAATCTGAAAAATTGCACCCGGTTCCAGCGAAATCGCGGTAAAATTTCAGCCATAACCACGTCTCACAA
>NC_046661.1:83431059-83447035 GCF_010883055.1 Belonocnema kinseyi | reverse complement strand
GGGTGTTTCTCGCACCACAGAGCATGCAGCCGTGCCATGTAACCCCGTTCACGGGCCACACTCGCATCGTAGCAGTCTAGCAAGTCGTGATTGAGTCGCTCCTTCCACCCAAAGGTCACGAGATCCCGCTGATCCATCGCATTGAATGCATTATCATTGGCTCCCCCAGCTCTAGATTGGTCGGCATTGTTGGCCGACCCATTGTCGGGAGCCCTGCGCGTTCTGTTGTTTTGAATCGCACTTACTACAACTATGTTTGGTGTTGTCATTGTTGTTCCCACGAGAAGCTAGGGAAAGGGGTTCGTCCATCCTTGTAGAGCCCCGCATGCAAGGATAAGGCTGCTTACTCTATATTAAATAAATTTTAAAATGTTCAAAATTGTACCATTTTAAGCAATTTTAAATTCTAATTACAGCTCAGAATTAGTTAAAAATTGAAAATCCCTTGTTTAAATCCGAGATTTTTATTCTTTTAGAAAAATTGCCTGTTCCAATCCAGAATTTGTATCCTTTTCGAAAATGCTTTATTTCAAATAAGTGTAAGAATTCTATTTTTTTGCAAAATCCCTTGTGTTAATTTATAATTTAATTTTTTTCGAAAATACCTCATTTCAACACAGGATAATAATTTTGTTTGAAAAATTCCATTTACCTTGTAACATCGTTATAGTCCTGGATAAGTACCAATTCCAGCTCAGAATTCGTTAAAAATTGGAAATTCCATGTTTAAATCCAAAATTTTGATTCTTTCGAAAAATTCTTCATTTCCCCTCAGAAACGAAATTCTTTTGAAAAAATTGCTCGTTCAAATCCGAAATTTTAATACTTTTCAAAATTTTTCGTTTTAACTAATAATTAGAATTTTGCTTTAAAATTCACTGTTCCAATTAATATTTCTTCTTGTTGAAAATATTCCATTTTAACTTATAAGTAGAATTCATTCTTTTAAGAAATTCCCTCTTCCAGCTCGGAATTTATTAAAATTTTAAAATTCCCATTTCCAAGACAAACCTATTTCAATTCAGACTTTTGTTTCTTTTGAAACATTTTTCGAGAATTATTCTTATTTTGGATAAACTCCAATTCTAACTATCAATTTGTAAGAAATTTGAAGTTTCCCGCTTAAATTAGAAGTTAAATTATTTTCATATCAAATAGTTTGAAAATCATTAAAATACTTCAAAATTTTATTTTTAAATCTTGAAACATCTACATGCTGTTTTACATTTTTTCAAATTAATTTTTCTTTTTCAATTCTCCCAAATTAAAGAATTTTTTTTTAATCTTTGAAATTCATTTTTGAAAATGTTGTAAATCGTTATAAATCTTTTTAAATATTCTATCAAAATTAGTTTAATAAAATAAAACAAATTTTCAATTTTCCTACGCTCTGAACTTATAAATCTCTATTCCTTTTTACAGAATTAGTTTCATCAATGAAACGTCCTCCGCTTTCTGAAGAAAATTTCAATATTTCTGCACAAAATGTTCTTCAGCATTTTCATCAAAAAAATCCAGAATTGGTTCCGAATGTTTCCCCAAATTCCAATCTCAATCGTCTCTATCAGCTGCATCATCAGAATCATCAAATTCCTGCTGTATTTCCGAAAAATAAATCACCTCAAGAGTCAGAATCCAGCAATATTCCTATTGGTATGCATCCCCTTCATTATCCAATACCAAAAAAACTAAATTTAGGATCCAAATACCCTAAATCTTCAGCTTCTTTAAGAGGTAAACAAAATGGTGGTAAACAATAAACATAAGAAATTTCTGATATAAACATGTCTAACTTGTAACCTATCATAGTGGGTGGGTCACATCTTGTAATGTCTAACGAATATGTAGCCAGATGTGAAGCTCATCACTTCAGAAGCAATAAAATGAAAGTATTTCTGTTATCTCTTGCAATGATTCTTTTCCAAATCTCTGAGGTCTCTTCTTGGCGCTAAGAGTTTCGTTTTTTTAGAAGTGTTGTGCCCTTCAATCAATTAATCATTTAACAAATGCCAAACCAAGAAAAACAGTTAAATTAGCCAATGTTTAATCAAAAAATTTGAGTGGAAATTTTTCAAAAAAACTAAAGATAAAAGTAAATAAATAATCGGTTACAGAATTTACACCTGCAGTTCGGAATGATCGTGTACTTTTTCGTGAAATATTCAATTATTTCCTAATTTGAGGATGTCTCGTTCTTTGACCAATTATTTGTTTTAGCTGCTTTTATCTGAATTCCAAACGCCGTGTGACAAGTATAACAGCTGATCAAGTCAGCCCTAAGCTCAATATTTTTTATCCATATCCAAAAATTAAAATTTGAATAGCGTGGAAATTGTTTTCGGCAAATGTTAATAAATATTGGAGGATCGTTTGTGGCCTTGCTAAGAGTTGGGGAAAGAAAAAAGTTTATTTATGAAAATAATGATTATCGACTGACGCATTTAGTCTTTACAGCAGAAGTTTGACTCCTAACTTTCTCTGTCGGTAATCATGCAATCTGTTTTACACACATACCCGTAGAAGTTCGAAATTTTCTACTCGCTGCGCTAGGGCTGTTCGATTTTTTTTCAATTCTCTCCGGAACGAAGCCGTAAGTTGGGAAAGAAAAATTGAGAACCAGGTTTGGTCATGTGACCCTCTCGTCACATGGACCATTTTTTTCGTTTCGTATTTGATGAACGAATTATTGGTTGAATCACGCAGCACTGTAGTGCGTTTTTGAGTTTTTTCTTACTTTTTTCTGAATGTGAGGGGTATCGTAGATCGGTAGTATCTCCAGTAGCTTAGTGGTAAGGGCACTCGGCCGGCAATCGGAAAACCTTTGATTCGAATCCCATCGAAGCGAAGATCTTTTTTCACTAAAAAAAGTAGCTTGGTAGTAAGAGCTCCAGTAGCTTGGTGGTAAGATCATCCGGCCGGTGATCGGAAGACCTATGGTTCTGTTTCCAGCGACGCGAAAGAGAAGATCTTTTTCACAGAAAAAAGTAGCTTAGTGGGAAGAGCTCCAGTAGCTTGGTGCTAAGAGCTCCAGTAGCTTGGTGGTAAGATCATCCGGCCGGTGATCGGAAGACCTGTGGTTCTGTTTCCAGCGACGCGAAAGAGAAGATCTTTTTCACACAAAAAAGTAGCTTAGTGGTAAGAACACCCAACTGGCAATAGGAAGACCTGCGGTTCGATACACAACGGAGCCAAGGCGAAGATCTTTTTTCAAAGATAAAATTAAAGTTTCAAAATTCTAGTTGAAAATTCAGAACTTTTGTTAATGAACCTTCGTTACTATTTCATATTGCAAAATTCCGATAAGGCAGGATTTCATTAAGTTGTACGTAGCATTTAATGTTAGTTTTAAATTCTTTGTTAAGGCTCTAAACTTAAAAATCCCGATTGCTTTAAACATTCTAGAACTACTTTCAATAATCCTGAACAACACGGGGTTTAAAATGTTGATCAACAAAATGCACAATTGGTTATATAATAATTATAGATAATAGAAAATTTAACGATTCTAGTTTTTCACGGAATCTGTATTATCGTCAGAAAAAGCAGAAATTCCTAACATCTTTTCAGACTAGATGGAGCCATAGATTTTAAAAAATTGTAACTAAATTTTTTCTAAAGAAAGATCTCCTTCGGTCTACTGTGGATCAAACAACAGAGCTTCCGTTTTCCGGTCGGATGTTTTTCCCTTAAGCTACTAGAATGATCGAAAGAAGAATCCTTTTTCAGAAATACACGAATTATTTTGTTAGCTGTAACAAGTCAAGTTTTTCAAAGAAATCATTCTTTTTAGTCAAAAATTGAAAAGTTAAATATTTAGTATAAAATTTATTTACCTTGTTAGAAATACTTCTTTTTAGTTATAACATTTGTTTAATTGGGAAAATTAGAACAAATTTTTAATTTTTTTTATTTTCTTGATGGAAATTAATTTTTGAAACTGCAAATTTGATTACTATAGGAGAAGATACTTATAAACAATAATTATTATTTATTTAAAGAATTATGTTTGTTAAATTTCTAACTTTATTTTTTTTTAATTGCTAAGAATAATAATAAATTTTTAAAAAATAAATTAAATTATCTAATTAAAAGTAGAAAGTCCTAATCGGTCCTGAAATATCTAAGTCACTTAGAGTCACTAGAAGTCACTTGAATTCACAAGAAGTCACTTGAATTTATTTGAAGTGGCTTTAATTTTTTTAAATCCTCCTGAAACATCAGAAGTAATTTGAATTCATATAAAGTGACATGATTTCAATGAAGTCACGTTAATTCACCTGAAGACACGTGAAGTCGCTTGAAATCACCTGAAATCACCTGGATTCATTTCAAACCCTTAAAAACTTTTAAGGTCACAAAAATCTCCTGAAATACAGGAAATCATTTGAAACCACATGAAATCACGTGAAGTCACTTGAAATCATCGGAAATCGCCTGAATTCATTTGAAATCCTTGAATTCTTCGAAAGTCTCTTAAAATCTCCTGAAATATCCAAAGTCATTTAAAATCACAGAAAATCAAGCGAATTCTCGTAAATTCACTTTAAATCACCGGAAATCATCTGAAATCGCCTGAATTCATTCGAAGTCCTTGAATTCTTCTAAAGTCACTTACAATCTCTGAAATATCTGAAATAATTTGAACTCACATGAGATCACCTGAATTCGCGTAAATTCACTTAAAATGACCTGAAATTACCTAAATTTATTTGAAATACTTGAATTCTTTTAAAGTCACTTAAAATCTCCTGAATACTTTTAAACTTTTTTAATTCTCCTTAAACCTTTACACTGCACCATGAATTCTTCTAAATATCCCCAAGTCTTTTGTATTCTCTGAATTCTCTTGAATTTTACGAAATATTTTTATTTCTCTAAATTTTTCTTAATCCTCTGAATTCTTTTAAAACTCTATTAATTCTTTTGAAAGATAGGAATTATTTATCAATTCTTTTTATTCTTTTGGATCTTCTGAATTCTTTTGAATTCTCTAAATTTCCTCCAATTGTCTGTGTTATTTTAAATTCTCTGAATTTCTTTCTTAATTCTTTAATTTTTTTAATTCCCTGAATTCTTTTTAATTTTTTGGAACTCTTTAAATCCTTACAACACACTATTATTTATATAGAATCTGTTTAAATCATTTGTATTTTTTGGATTCTTTTGAAGCACCCGGATTATTTTAAATGATCTGAAATCGTTTCAATTCTCTGAATTATTTTTAATTCCCTTCTTCTTTTGGATTCTCAACATTCTGTTGAATATTCTTATGCCTTTTAAATCTAGTTTCCAACAAAATATTTACATTATACGTATTTTGTTGAAAATTTGTCTTTGTCGGTACAAAATTAATATTCAAGGAATCTATATTATCATCAGAGAATAATAGAAATTCTTAACATCCTTTCAGACTAGATGGAGCTATGGATTAAAAATTCGTTTGAATAAATTCTTGTTGGAAAAAGATTTTTTCCTTCGTTCCGCTGGGAATCGAACCACAGAATTTCAAATTTTTAATTCATAGCTCCATCTAGTCTGAAGAAACGTTAAGAATTTAAGTTATTCTCTGATGATAATATAGATTCCTTGAAGAATTTGAATACGTAACACCTTGCAAGATAATGCGTGTATTTCTTAAAAAGGATTCTTCTTTTGATTTCTCAAGTAGCTTAAGGAAAAAGCCCCCGACCGGCAATTGGAAGTTCTGTGGTTCGATTCCCGGCGGAGCGAAGAAGAAAATCTTTTTTTAGAAAAAATTTATTCAAATGAAATTAATATTCTTTGTTAAGAATCAATATTTTTATTAAAAATTTATTTACCTTAATTAACGGATAAACATTACATTTAATAGGTTTTTTAGGGGTTTGGTTTTAAAAATAAAATTTCCAGTATTTTAGAATAATGTTTCGGAACTCAAAATGTAACTATTCGATTTTTGGTTTTAAAATTCATATTGAAATTTTGTAAATTATCTATTCTAGTGGAATGTTTAATAGGGCGGAGAGAAAATAATAAAATTAGTTGAATCGTTTGAGCTGAGCGCAAAATATTTGTGGGTTGACATCCGAAAAAAATGAGAGAAAAGTAAATAAATTTTGAAATCGGTTAATATCTTCTGTTCCCTTTTTTGATTTGAATATTAAATTTTTTGAAAATTTCAAAGAACTCCCCTATTGCCTCGAAAATTATGGAAAATTTCTGCACACATTTTTAAACAAGTTGAATGTGTCGAACATGAGATTTCTTTAGCTTCAATTAAGGAAACATCTGTCATTTTAATTTTTCAAGAAAAAAAATTTTCACTTACGATTCCAGCGTTCGAAAATTGTCCATTTTGCGTTTTTTTGAGCGGACAGAAAATATTAATCAAGTTCAAAATTTATTTTTTTTTTTTACTTTTGTCGGATGAAAAACCTAAAAATATTTTTCTTTCAGCTCAAACGATTCGACTAATTTGATCATTTTCACTCCGCCCTAATATTCAACTATTTGGTTGAATCATTTGTTTAAAAATTAATTTGATTTTTCTTGAAGATTCAGCATTTTAAATAAAAATTCATCGTTTTTAGTTGAGACTACATCCCTTTTGTTATTTGTTATTAATTTCAAAAGTCCCTAGAGTCAAGTAACCCTCTTGAGAACCTTTACATTTTTACATACATTTTTGATTATAAATTTAAAATATCATTATAAATTAAATAATATTTAGCTGCTTTGTTAAAAATCGACCTGAATTTTTTTGTTGGTTAAGAAGTTTTAAGTTCAGTTAACATTCTGACCATTTCGACGTCAATTAGCTTTTTTTTAAAAAAATCCAATTTTAAGGTAAAAAATTCAACGGATTTATAAATAATTAATCTATTTTGTAGCAATTTTATCTTTTTGGTATAAATTATTCTATTTGGTGGAAAATTCATCTTTTTCATTAAAAAATTAACTACTTAATTAAAAAATGTCTCTTTGTTGTTAAAAACCTAACTACTTGTTGGACAGTTTAACTAATTGACCAAAAATTTGTTTTATTTGTAAGATTCACTTTTTTGGCTAAGAATTTAACTAATTTGTTGAAATTTTGGTTTCCCTACAAATAATTTTTTATCTGAAAATTTAACTAATCAATTTCGGATTTAAAGTTTTTTCTTTATAAGTTGAAAATTATAACTGTTTGTTTATAACTTCAAAACTTTTAATGAAAATTCGTCTTTTTTGATTAAATAATCTCCACTAATCGAATTAGGAATCTTTTACTAATATAATTAATTAGTTAAATTTTACCAAATTTCATTTAGAGAGAACAAGTATCTTTTGCATATGGATAAAAATTCAAGGCAAATAATGTTTGCAAAGTTTATTAAACAACTAAAATTTTCTATGGAAAAGGAAGAAAAATATAACCGAAAAAAAATTTTGAAAACCGAGTTGAAAAGTAGAGCGTGCAGACCCTGAATGAAATTTTTAAAAGATTGTTTAAACAATTAGAAGGCAACGCTTTAAAATTGAGGCAGTCTACACCACGTTTACAATGTCACAATATCACTTTCTCATTGTTTCAATAGTTTTAAAAAATGTTACAATGTCACGTTTTTTTGTTCAATTTTTTATTTGTCACTTTTTACATGCTTAAATTTTTTTATATTATAATATACAATTCTAAATCATTTTCTTTTTCCAAAAAATTAGTTTTCCCATAGGTGAAAAAATTGGTTTTGCGAATTTTTTTATGTATACACAAATTTTTAAGACATTTAATTATTTTTTGTTGTCTTTGAATTTTAATGGTCAGAAAAAATAAAAAATTAGTTCGGGAAAAATTAGAGAAATTTTAAAATTAAGATTTGCAGTAAACCTGATTTAATATTCTTGTTAGTCATTTAATTTTCTTCTATTTATATTTTTTGTTTGCATTTGCTTTTTGCTAAAGATTATCATTTAAGTTATAAATTTTATTATTTGTTTGAAAATTCAACAATTTTGTTCAAAACTGATATTTTTTTATTTGAAATTTAACTGCATAGGTAAAAGTTCAAGTACTTCTTGAAACTTTACTTTTCTAAATCAAGGTTAATAAAAAAATTCAATTGATAAAAAAATTAATTAACAAATGTTGTGAAATATTCCACTAGACCAACACTAATAATTCCTATAAAAAATTTTAATTATTAAAACAAATAGAATTTGTTTCAACAATTAAAAATTAATCAAAAGATGTTGATAATCAGTCCAATAAATAAATAGTAACCATTCTCCAATTTTTTTAAATTTTCAATTGTTTTAACGAATTCCAAGAAGAATTTCGTATTATTCAATATTCATTAAATGGAATAATAGTTATAATATTCTTATACATATTTTTGGTATAAGGAAACTTTCAATTTCCTTTAAAGTGCTTTGAAGATCAGATTGGAAAAATCAATTATTGATAATAAATATAATAGTTGATATTTTAACCAAGAATTATTATACCTCAAATAGAAAACAGCTAAATTCATCCAAAAACAATACAGTTTTTAGGAAAATACTTGACTTTTAAAATAAAAATTGTAAATTTAATTTTTCAGCAAAATTGTACAAGTTTCAACAGAAGAAATAATTTTTTGATAATTTGTTTTTAACAAAAGTGTTTAACATTCAACCGAGTGAGATGAATTTTAAACCAACAAGATTAGTTTTTTATAAAAAAGACCAATTTTTAACTTTGGATTTTTTGTTGCGTTCTATTAATTTAGATCATATTTAATCCTAAAATGAGAAAAAGGGGAAATTTCTTTAAAACAGAGTGAAAAAGATGAATTTTTTAAAAGATGAGAAACATTTTAAAATACTGTTTAAAAGCAATAAAAAATTTTGTTTTAATAAGGTTGAAACCCAAAGCAAACAGTATAATTTATTATAAAAACTTTTCATTATTGTACAAAAAATATTTATTTTTATTTTATTAAGTATTCTTATTTAGTAACTGCCTATTAAATAAATACTAATTCTGTGAAAATATGTGAATTTATTTAAGGATGTAAATATTGCCTAATTTTAAAATAGGTTATAGAAATGAAAAAACATGAGAAATCGGAAAGTTAAAAAAAGATCCAGATTGCTTAATATATTTACCTGTGCACAAAAAGCTGAGATTGCAACTTCTTGAAACTTAAAAAAAGGCTAAACACACAAATTTATTTTGCTCTGTGCACATAAGACACGTTAAACGCACATTCACCTTTCTTGTTTTTTATTCCCCAATATTAAAATCGTAAACAATTTGAAATTCGAAAATTACAATTTTTTTAATAAGAAGAGAATAGAAAAATTTATAAAATTGTTTAATAAATTTGCAATTCATTATATCTGACTGATATAAATATTGTAAAATAAATCATGCTTTCATTCATTTTTAATATATTTCTATAACAAAAGTTTCAACCAAAATTATAGTTCATTTTTGGTTGAAGAACTTTTGTCTTTTTATTTTTTTTACCTTGTGTCGTTTTAAAAAAAAATTGAATTTCTTTCATTTTTAACGTTATTTTGTACGAATAGGACAAAAACTACAACTCCTTTCAAAAAATTATTCATGACAAATTTGGACGAGTATTCACTTTTTTTTGTAAGACTACCTTTATTCTATTAATTTTTTTAATTGTTTGTCTTTTGTCAAAAAATTTAATTTTCTTATTTTCAATTTTATATTTTACGATTAAAACAAACAATACTAATTCCTTAAAAAATCATTAATAATAATTTTGTAGATCTTTTGTAGGTGAACAACTTCTGTTCAATTTTTTTCTTAGTTTATATCGTTCTTCCAAAAATTGAATATTTTACTTCTAATGTTTTTTTACAAATAAAACAAACACTAAGTATTCTATAAGTTGTTCATACAAAAATTTTAAATACTTTTTCGATGCAGAAATTTTTGTCGATTCGTGTTTTTTTGTATCTTTTATAGTAGGATTAAAAAACGAACATTTTAGTGGAAAACAAAATTTTTCTTCAAAATTTAACTATTTTGTTAAATTGAAAAAAAAATTATCATAGCAACTGAAAATTTAACAATTCTATGTTTAGTTAAACATTTATCCTCTTCAGTTGAAAATTCGACTACTAGTTTAAAAATATATGTATTTTGTTGAAAATTAATATTTTTAATTACAAATTCATTTTTTTTAAATTTATCCAATTTTGTTGAAATTTCATTTTTTTGTTGGAAATTAATTTCCTAACTAAAAATATAGCTATTCTCTTTTTTCTAGCGAACTGTAGAAAATTGAATTTTTAATGAAAATTCATATGCTAATTTTGAAGAGTCAACTGAAATTTTTTTTGGATGAAAATTAAATTTTTTGTTGAAAGTTTATTTTTTTGATATTGGAATTCATCTGTTTTAGTATAAATTTTATATTTCTGGATAAAAATGCAACTGTTTCATTAAAAATAAATATCCTTTTCACGAGAATTCCACAACTTTGTTTGCAATTTTTTTTAACCACTTTTTTAAGAAACCATTTTTTGTTAAAGATTCATATTTTCAGTTAAAATTGATATTTTCTATTAAAAATTTACCTCGAAAATTAATCTCTCGGGGATAAAAAAATTTTTTTAGAGGAAATTAAGAAGTTAAGCGACTTTTAAAAAAATTTTTTTTACCAATTTTTATTTATATAAAAAGGATATTCTATAAGTTTTTTGCGAGCTAAACCAGTTTTGTGCTCAAAAGAATTTTCTTTTATAAAATGTTTTTTTAACAAAGAAAAAAATTCAAATACCCATAACTTTATGAAAATTATTTCCCCAAATTGCAAAACTAGGTATCATCGTATTGCTCAAAATTCAGAGTTTTTGTTTCAAAATTCAATTTCTCTATAGAAAATCCGTTTTTAGGTTTTAAAACTCGTATTATTTTAAATTAAATTTTATCTCTTTTGATCTGAATATCAATTACACTTTTGTGTTGAAAATTTCAGTATTTTAATTATTTCATTATTTGTTTTTGTCTTTGTGTAAGATTTTCTTTTTAATTCGGTTTTTTACACATTTAGAAAAAAGCAAAATTCATTCACTTAAAACAATAGAATTTTATTCAAAAAATTGTTCTTGTCGAGATAACTTTATTATCTGTTAATAACTAAAAAGTCGAATTAAAACTGAAGATACCGAAAAAAGCAACTTCTAGCTTTACTCTAAGAAAATATACTTATAAACAATAAGCAATTATTTAAATAAGTATGTTTGTTAACTTGCATTAATTATTACCTTACTTTGTGAAAAGTGGACGCAGAGTTTCAGAGCTTAGAAAAAACCATAACTTTTAAGCACTTAACTGAGAGCAGATAGTTATAAACATTAATAAATTATTTAAACTTGCATTATTTTATTATTAATTTAAACATTATTTATTGCTCCACTGAGTAGGAAATGGGTAAAAAGTTACACATTTCACAAGAACACGCGAATATCTATCAATAATAAAGAAGAAGATTGTTATAAACAATAATAATTTGTTTAAATAATTAGTTTTACTGAATTAAATCAACTATTTATTCAAACAGTTGGAAAGGCGAATCGTTGAAAATTCAATAAAACCCCGTAACCTTCTAGCATTATTCAAGTAAATAGTTAATTAAAGTTAACAAAATTATTTTTTAAACAATTTATTATTATTTCAAATAATCTAATCTTTGACTAATGTTAGAGAGTTACGTTTTTGCTTAAGATATCCAACTTCTTGTTCATTATTCACTCAGATTTGTATTAAGAGACATTAAAATTTAAAAAACATAACTGTTTAAACGATTATTATTGTTAAAAACTATTTCTTCTTGAAGTAATGCTAGATATAGTTGCGTTTTTTTTCATTTTTCAATTTTTGTCAACTGTTCACTCACCTAGTAAAGTAATAATTATTACAAGTTATCCAACATAATTTTTTAAGCAATATATTATTGTTTATAATCATATTTCCTTAAGTAATTACTAGAAACTTATGGTTTTTTCAGAATCTTTTAACCTTCTTTTAATCTTTAATATTAATTTAAACAAAAGAGGCTCTCAGTAACTGCCTTGAGGAAAACTTACATTTAACATGATCCTTATAGAAAATTGAAAGAATATTTCAAATATCTGTTTTATTTTAGAAAAATATATTCACAGAAAAGAAAAGATTGCATTAAATATGATTATTTCTTATAGTGATTTATTATTTGTTCATAACCAAAAAGTAAAAACAAAACTAAATATTTCAGAAAAAAAGCAAATTTCTAGCTTTTTAAGAAAAGATAGTTATAAACAATCATCAATTGTTTAAATTAGCACTTTACTGAGTAAAAAGTGGGTTTAAAGTTAAAAATTTCCGAAGAATCTGGAACTATCTAGCAATAATAAAAAAGAAAATAGCCGTAAACAATCATCATTTGTTTAAATAGTTAGTCTTGCTAAATTAAATTAATTATAAAGAGAGTTGGAATAGAAGTCTAACCAGTAGTTTATTATCGTTAATAACTCAAATTTATTTTAAAATATTTTACAATTGTATAAACAATAAACTATTATTTATTTTCAACAATACTTAATTTGCTTAAACAATCATTTTCCCGCAAAATTTGTAAATTTTTCTGACAAATTTATTCATATTCAAATACATTTGTTGGACAAATAAAATTTGTTTACGTATTTAAAAATTAATTAAACAATTCTGCTAAATATTCCACTATACCAACAGTAATAATTGTTATAAATAAAATATATGTATAGGTTTATATAATCTTTGTTTTGTACGTTCTTTTTTTATTAAAAACTATTATTATTTATTTAGTAGAATGTTCATCAACATTGGTTGATTAATTTGCAATTGTTCAAACAAATTCAATATGTGTAAATAATTTAAATGTATTTTTAATGAAAATCATTACAAAATTTTAAATTTTGTTAACAAATTTAATTAAATTTTGATAAATTTTCCAGACAAAAGGAATTTGTTCACGTAATTAAAAAATAGTTAAAAAATGTTGTCAACTATTCTACTAGACTAACAGTAATAATTCTTATACAAATTTTTAATTATTAAAAGAAATAGAATTCGTTTAAACAATTAAAAATTAATCGAATAATGTTGATAAACATTCCACCAAATAAATAGTAATCATTTTTAAGTAAAATTTTTTTTCAATTTTTTAAACAAAGTCTAAGAAGAATTCCGCATTATAAAATATTCATCAAATGTAATAATTGTTATAACATGCTTATTTATATTTGTGGTAAAAGAAAATTTTCAATTTCCTTTAAAGGTACTTTAAAGATCAGATTAATAAAAAAACAATTATCGATTATAATAATATTAATAATAACATTAAAGAATTTTGCGTTGTAAATCTTTAAAATTAAACCTATTAAAAATATATTAAAAATTACATTCCTAATATATAAGACGTACTCATGGAATAATTTGCAAATCTACATTTAAAATTTTCAAGAATTTTTAATTGTAACTCTTCAGAATCGTAAATATTTAAATTGTCGATCTTTAAAATTCAAGGTTTCTCCTTTAAAATTTCATGATAAAAAATTATAAAACTTTTAATGTTTTAAAATTCTGCATTTTTGATGAATTGTATCTGAAATTTCATAATTTCAAAGATTTAAAATTCAAAACACCTGACTTTTGATTTTCAAAATCATAAAAATATAATTCAACTGGCAAATCTTTCAAATTTAAGAATTTTTTATTGTAATTTTTCAATATTGATCTAAATATAGAAAAAGCATCAAAAGTACATACCTTTAACATACAAATCTTGGAAATTCAATTCAATTCAAAAATGAGAGAATTTTCCATAGAAAATCTTTAAAACTGAATAACGTATTTTAAAAAATTAAAATGACATAATTTAAAATATAAGTCTTAAAAATTATTAAATTTTAATTTTCAATCTTCAAAATTGATCTCCATATTAAAAAAACTATTCGGAATTACGAACCTTTAAAATATAATTCTTGAAAATTATATTAATTTTAATTTTAAAAATTAAAAATATTTCATAGAAATTTCGATAATTTACATTAAATATTGAAGTTAAAATTATTTCTTGAAAAAAAGATCCTACTTTATTTTCACTCCATTGGGAATCGAACCACAAAACTTCTGATTTCTGGTCAGGTGCTTTTCCGATTAAGCTATTAGAGGGATCATAATAAGAACTCTTAATTCAAGAAAATAACGCTATTTTTTAGGTAGGTGTAATGGTACAAGTAATTTTATTTTTTAATAAATCTGCTATATCATCAGAGATGGTAACCTTACCGACGGTAGATCAGCCCTCCAAACCATGAAGGAAGAAAATCTACACAATATCGATCAATTCAAGAATCTTCAATAACAGAAAATTTTTAACGTCTTAATCAGACTAGATGGAAAATAATATTTTCAAACTAAAATTATTTTTTTAAAAAAAGATCCTACTCCTACTTCACTCCATTCGCTCCACCACAAAACTTCTGATTTACGATTAGGTTCTTTTCCAATTAAAATATTATTTTCCATCTAGTCTGATTAAGACGTTAAACATTTTCCGTTATTGAAAATCCTTAACTTGTTGGACATTGTGTAGATTTTCTGCCTTCATGGTTTGGAGGGTTGATCTACTATCGGTAAGGTTATTATCTTTGATGATATAGCAGATTAATTTAAAAATATAAATATTGAAGTCTTCAATTGCAAATCTTAAAAATTGGCGAATTTTCCATTATAAATTTAAATTTTAAATCTTGAAAATTGAAGAAATTTGAGTTGCAAATCTTTAACAATTAAAAACATTTAAATTCCGAATCTTTAAGATTGAAAATTTTGAATTGTAAATTTTGAAAATTTTAGAACTTGGAATCATTAATGTTTAAAATTCAAGCATTTTTAATTTAATTAATTTTGAAATAAAAAATTATGCGAGTTTAAATTTAAAAAATTTTTAACCCTGCAATTTGAAAGATTTCAATTTAATTAATTTAGAAAATTCATAAGTGAAAACTCTTAATTATACTTCATCGTCTCGTCCTCCAGGTCAAATATGTAGTAATGTTAGTTACTCGGTCTATTACACAGATTTTCAAAGCTCGCGGAAAGAATTTTGTCTCTAGTTCTCTCTAGGTAGCGCTTTCTGTGCGGCGCAATACAAACACAAAAATAATTACCAGAGATAAAAATTGTTTTAAAAAGTGATAAAAATGTATTCCGGTGGCTCTAAAAATTCAAAGCATCTACGAAGACGCAGAACTAAAAGTGGGGTTAGTAAAAATCAAAAGTTGTGGCAAAAAATACAACAGCTGGAGGAAAATTTGAATGGGGGCCATCTTGGTAGAAAGAGTATGGTGCGCCGTCCGAGAGAGCCGTCCTACTCTACTCAAGATGTGCATAGCAGCCAAAACGAGTCTGACTATAATCCCAAACGGAGACAAATATTTCAATAACATGAAATTCGCGAAAGGGAAGTCCAAGTATATGAGAACAATGTACTAGACACTCCTGTAAATCAAATCAAGGAATCGGTGCTGGACCTGCTTGGTGAGGACCCCTCCCTTAATAAATGTACAGGGCCTCCCATCCATCAAGCATTAGTGGATAGATGGACAGCAATATTGAGAAAGGCTTGCCAAAGGAAACAAAAAAGGAAGTCTTGACCAAATACCCGCCAAGGGAAAACTGCGCAATTCTTCAAGGAGAGTCCACAATAGGATTTGAGAAACCGACGCAACATTGACTTGACATAGACTTGACATAGCAGTAGCTTGGACGTGATGCGCGCGCATGTATTTTCAACTGTTTATTTCCATGAATCTGTGACGTACTGGACCGTCACGTGTCGTAATTGAATGAACAGGTGTAGTCAATCTTTATTAGTTATCCGCGCGCATATTCAAATAGATATAGAATATGATTGTAGCTAGTATATTAAGTACACGAAGCTTGTTGGCGTCGTCGAAACCTTTTGCGCAGTTC
>NC_046661.1:83351537-83430959 GCF_010883055.1 Belonocnema kinseyi | reverse complement strand
CTGTAAGAGGAGACAAAGCCGCCTTCGATATAAAAAACTCAAGCTTCGAGTTTTACGACTTTTCGGGCAAGGGTCCAAACCGTTTGCGACGCCTGGGACACATGTCAACCTCCTGCGAACATCGGTAGAGCGAGAGGAGAAAAGCGGGAAAAAAAAAGCGGGAAAGAGTGATGCGAGGCCCAAGCGGGAACGGGGAAAGCCAGGACGGCTTTTCATTCGCTGACGCACCAGAAGGGCCGCCCTTTTTCCTCCCACGCAAGAGCAACGACAGCGAGCCGCGACGAGCCGGAGAGCATCTTCGCAGCATCACCGATCGGCAATATCGATCCGACCACCGACTAGCTAGTTGATCTTTCTTTTTATCAATTGTATTTTCTTGTACAACTTAAATTTCTAGAATATACATAGAGACTTAAACGGTTAGTTTAAGTTCTCTTTTAAACTAAAATATTTTTGTGTATCATTTCAAATCACATCAACTAGCATTGGAATATTCAATTATTTTATTTAATTAATTTCAATTTAATTAAAATTTTAATTAAACTCTAATTAAATTTTGAATAAGATCGGCCTTCGCGCCGTAACCCCAGGTGGGATATTACAAATCGTAAAAATAAACAGTTGAAAATACATGCGCGCGCATCACGTCCAAGCTACTGCTATGTCAAGTCGATGCTACGTCGGTTTCTCAAATCCTATTGTGGACTCTCCTTCAGGTGCCAAAACTGAATCCGTAAGTGCGCATGAATCCTGGAATAAGTGCTACATCCGTGAAGAAGCTTGCTTCCCAGATGGTCACTCAAACCCAGCTTGGGATGGGCATTGCATAATCGAAAATCCTTGAGAACGATTTACATACCTTTAACAAGGATGGCTTAATTACATTTCTCGGAGATTCGAGCAGGATATTGGTAAATTTATACCAAAGCCTATCAATACCCAGACGCTCTTTTATTAAACTTGGATTAAACTCTGGTGCAAAAGCCATTGCAGTGGAAAGTGAAGTTATTTCTTTTCTTTTTGGTCAAAGATTTTCAGAAAAAATCAAATAACTTATTTCGGTGGAAAAGTCGAACAAAGAAATAACAAACAAGGGCTCATCAACTGCACATCATTGCCCGTCGAATAATTACAACACCGCATTACCTTCAAAAAGAGAACAAAACATCAATTATTTAAACCGAAGAAGCCCTCCCAGGACGAACATCTGGAAATCACAATGGGGGGGGGCTTCAAAGGAAGACAAGCGTATTATCGACAGGACAGCCGATCATATCGTCAGAATCAGAACAACCGGACGAATCGTCAATAGACGTAAGTATGACTGCAGAACGACTTGAAAATTTTCTTCCTAAGTGGAAACGGAAAACCTCAAACCATCCTCTGAGCCAAAATTCTCAAAAGAAGAATTTGCGGATGACGCAAATGCAGTTCATCAACTTCTGAAAAAAGGGCGATTACTAAATGTAAACCAGAGGTCGATTTTTATCATCTCATTTTCTGGCTACAAAACCAAATGAGGAGAAAAGAATTATTTTTAATTTGAAAAAACCTAATAAATATATTTATCAGCCACACTTTAAACTTGAAGATAGGAAAACAGCGACAAGCCTAATGCGTAAAAATTATTTTATATCAAGTATTTACTTGAAATATTCTTTTTTGTTGGTACAAGTGACTGAAAAATACAGGAAATTATTACAATTTACATTTGACGGAATTTTATTCTAGTTCGAGTGCCTTCCTTTTGGTCTTTGCAGCCCTTATGTATTTACGAAGATAACAAAGCCAGTTGTTCACCAGTTATTATCCAGAGGACTCGTATCCTGCATATATTTATATGGCATTCTATTAGTAAGTCAAGCGAAAAGTAAATGTCTAAAAAATATTCGAGAAACTAGATCTTTATTAGGATCATTAGGATTTAACCAGCCAGCTTGTCCAGCAGTTAAGTATGGTCTCTTATATACCGAAAGGTTAGAAAGAGAAAAGTTCTTAGAACTTAGTCACAGATGGAAATTTTGAAAGAAAAATGAACTTGGTTGATAATAGTAGTTCATGTTTTAACTGTTAGATTAACAAAAATCTGAAGACTGTTAATCCCATAAGAGAATATAAATTCAAACTCGAAACTTTCACTGATGCGTCGCGAATGGGTTAGGGGAATTTTGTTTCAGATAAAGTACAATCTCATAGTTGGTGGGATAATGTAAAGAAAAGGGAAACCATCAATTTTCTGAAACTCAAAGCTACATTTTATGGATTGAAATGCTTTGCTCAAAAATTGCAATTACAAGAAATATTAATAATAATTGATAACATACCAGCTATTGCCTATATTAATGAAATGGGTAGTATTGCTTTCCCAAAATTAACAACATTATGTAGAGGAAATTTCGCCTAATACAAAATGGACATTGAATGATCAAGTATTTAAGGGCGTAACAAATACTGTCAAAAAATTTGATGTAGATTTATTTGCGTCAAATATTAATACTAAAGGTTCTAAATATATATCATGAAGATCCTGGCGCTATAGCGGTAGATGCTTTTACTGCCTGTTCGACAGATTATTATTTTTATGCATTTCCGGACTCGCCAACACATCCTTGGTTTCCTCTATTTAACAGTCTACTTGTAACCAAACCAATTACTTTGAAAAAACATAAAGATTTACCAACATCACCTTTCAGACAGGAACATACAATGAACCTTACCATGGTTGTCGGAAAGTTATCCGGCAATAGTTTGAACTTAAAGGAAACAGCGAAGAATCATCTCAAGTAGTATGAGGCTCATTAGCGCCGGGCACAAATAAATAATACAATAAGCCAATACGCCTTTGGTAGGAATTCTGCAGAAGAGAAGACGTTTCACTATTTCAAGCTCAGATCCCCAAAATAATACAATTTTTAACTGAGCAATTTAAGAATGATAAGTCCTACCGAACCTTAAATAACTACAGATCGGCAGTATCGCTCATTGCTTCGGTTGACTGAAGTAATAATCTACAAATTAGGAGATTCTTTAAGGGCGTCGTGAATCTGAAACCACAAAAACCGAAATACGACTATGTTTGGGAAGCATCTCCAGTTTTTAAATATTTATCTTCAATGCGACCTAATGATAGCCTTGATTTCAAACAACTGACAAAGAATCTAGTTGCATTGTTAGCATTGGTTACGGCTCAATGAGTTCAAACCCTTAGTAAACCCAGATTAAAAAACGTCAAAGATTCAGCGGAACTTATACAGATCATTATCCCAGATAAAAGAACGACGTCAAAAGTAAACCGCGTTCAGCCACTTCTGAAAATTCAGTTCTTTAAAGGAAAAACCGCTCCTGTGCGGTACAACTGTATTAAAATGTTACATAAATACAGCAAAATGTATTCGCCATAAAAATGAAAACAATCTGTTTGTAACGATAAATAAGCCTTATTATGCAAAGACTTCACAAACAATTAACCGTTGAAACAACAAGAAAAACAGCCGGTTGGAGTCAAAAATTCGAGGTTTTCGCACGATTTTATAATCCTCTATTAATGAAAATATCGCATTTTACATCTTCTGTAATTAATACTAACTAGTTTGGAAAAGTTATATTGAATAAAATATATTCGCCTTTTCGGAAATAAAAATATACCACTCACAACTAATCGTCTTCTCTAAACATCTACATATTTGATCTAGAGGACGAGACGACGAAGTATAATTGAAAAATCAAACGAACTTTCCAGTAAGTGAAGATCGATTTCAATTATATGATTCGTCTCGTTCGGATAGGTCAAACCCACCCTTAATGGGTCTCTCAATAGTGCTTTAATCCTAATGCGAGCTCGGGCTGTACCCCCACTTCTGCGCTTTCCCCTACTCGCCCAAAGTTCGGATCCGACTTTCTCAATAATAACCCGCGAAGGTTAGGGGCTGTACTTAAATTACGTAACGGATTATAGACCCTCTCTAAGAACCACTCACCCCTATAACAAACCGTAAGAAAATATTTCAACACCCCCCCCCCCTCTTTTAATTATACGTAATTTTTAGTTTTTAGAAATGTTTTCTACTTATTGCTAGTAGAATTAGGCAGGGTGTCCGAAAACTTAATTTTCAAAATTCCCTGATTTTTCCTGGACTAATTTTTAATTTTCTTAAACATTATTATTCAAATTACAGCGTTTCAAACTTGTAACGTTGTTAACATAGTATCATATATAAACAGAATGAAACACTATTTCAGATACAAATTAAAAATTTTCAACTAAAAAGATAATATCCCAACAAAAAAGTGTCATAGTTTATATTTCAATAAAATACTAACATTCATTTAAAAAAAAGAATAACCACCTGTTACAACATCAAAAAGACAAATATTCAACAAATAAAAATTTTATTAAAGAAAGAAATAAAAGTTTATCTAAATTTTTGAACCTTCAAGCCAAAAGACAAATTTTCTCTACAAAAGTTTAATTTTTAAACCAAAATTTGACTTCAGAAAAAAATTAATTTTCCACGAAACTGATGCATTTTTACCTAACAAACATCAAATTTTAAGCCAAGAAAATTAATTTTTTACTAAAAAGGACAATTTTTAACCAAAAAAGTTTAATCTTAAAAAATGGAAAAGTTACATTTCCAGTTAAAAATTAACTTTAAAACAAAAAAAAGGTTTTCCACTAAACTGTTACATTTCCAAATACAGAAAAGAATTAAGAAATAAAATTTTAACAATGTAGTTTAACCTTCATCCAAGTAGTTGAATTATCAATTATATAATATTATTTTTCATCAAAATTGTTTAACTTTTAACCAAATAGATAAATTTTTAACTAAAAATATAAATCTTCAACAAATAATAAAAAAGGTTTTCTGAGAAAAATGATTGAACCTACTAAAACCTTAAAATAAATAGTTATAGAATTAGTTAAGACCAAAAAGATGCATTTTCGTAAAAAAAATGATATTTCTACAAAAGATGGACTTTCATCTACAACATTTTTTGGTTCATTTGTAACACCAAAATTTCAATTTTTAACGAAAATTATGACTTTTAACAAAACAGTTTAATTTTCAACGAGGCAGATGCATTTTTATTCAAAAAAGATAACATTTTCTTAAGACAGATTAATTTTTAATAAAAAGAAAATTTAAATTTAAAGAAAGTATTTCAATCTTCATCCAGGAATTTTCATCCAAAAAATTTCAGATCTCTTTTCGACACTAATATATTAAATTTAAACAAAAAGTAGATTTTCTACAAAGTCGTGAAATTTTCACCAAAACAACAGAATTTTTGACTAAAAAGTAAGACTTTTAAACAAGATTCTTAAATTTTCAACCGAATAGTTTCATGTTTGTCTAAGATAAATCAAAATTCTACTAAAACAAAAAATTAGTTTAACAAAATTGGACTTTCAATAAAATAACTAGTTTTATTTAACCAAAAAGAGTGAATTTTTAACAAAATAGTTGAATTTTCTTCCGAAAACATTTCACATGACTTTTCAACACGAAAATTTGAATTTTAAAGAAAAATAAAATTTTCTAGGAAATAGTTGAATTTTCATCCAAACAGCTGCATTTTTCCAAAAAAGATGCAATATTTATACTGAAAAACATTAAGTCTTAAATCAAAAAGACAAATTTCCAGAAAAGTGTTCATCCAAAAAATGTATCAGTTGATTTCTTACCAAAAAATATGAATTTTAAACAATAGTACAATTTTTACGCAACGAGCTGAATTTTTAACACAAAAGGACGAATTAAAAAAAAAAGCAGTAGAATTTTTTTGCTTTCGGTGGCAGAATTTAAATTTATGTTTTCAAAGTTTTTCGGGTAGTTTTTCAAACATAAAGACAGCAGAAAAAGTTTTTGTTGCACGATCAATGTGTTAAGAAATTTTCAATGAAAGTTTCAATGTGTTTTGAAAAGAGGTCAAATGCAACATTTAGAGGTTTTTTACACTTTTCATAATTTTTAGAAAATAATTCATTACTTCTGGTGACATGATTAGAATTGATGTTTACAATTATTTTGAGTACTTTTTCAAACAGGGAAGAAAAACTGACAAGGTCTTATTTTGACGATAGGCTCGTATCTATTTTAAGAAAAAAACCAAGCATTACCGACGTTAAAATTATTTCCACTTCCTATGATTTTCAGTAAATAATTGATTAATTTCATTCGCATGTTTGAAATTGATGTTTCAAATTTTTTATTTTTTTTAAGAGTACTGAAAGTTTGGAAGATATAATAAATATTCTATAAATTTTCGGAAATGCTTTCGAAGTTTGAAATATTTTAAACCTATGCAAAACCTCTTAAATTCCTAAACAATATTTTTAGATGAATCGAATTTTTCTTGAAATTTTTAAAAACCATTCAAAATGTAAAAAATTTACCTTAAAATCTTCCCGAATTTCGTAGAAATTTGAAGAAAATTATAAAAAATTCTGAAATATTACGGTTGCATCAAATAAAATTTAGAAGATTTTTAAAAAAAAATTTCAAAATTTTGCAAAATTTTAGAAAAAATTCTAGCCCTTTTAAAATATATTTATGACTTCTAGAAGTTTGGCAGAAATAAAACCTATTTTATGAATATTCGAAAATGCTTCCAAATTATAGAATATTTGTAATCGATGCAAAATCTCTTAAATTCCTAAAAATGTTTTAAGATGACTCGAATTTTTTTTGAAACTTTTAAAAATAATTCAAAATGTAAAAAAATTACCCCAAAATCTTCCAAAAATTTGGAAAGTTGAGATTAAAAAAAAATTATTTTACAGGATTTCACAAGATATTAGGAAAAATTCGACTCCTTTCAAAATATATTTATGACTTCTAGAAGTTTGGCAGAAATAAAACTTATTTTATGAATATTTGGAAATGCTTCCAAGTCGTGAAATATTTTTAATTTATTCAATACCTCTTAAATTCTTGAAAATATTTTTAGCTGAAATTACGTCTGGGTTTTTTTTATACACTTCAACATAAATTTTCATTTTGTAAAATTTTCTATAGTTTAAAATGCATCTTCATTCTCTTCAAATCTTCGCAATATTTATGGAATTCAATGTTTTTTGTTGTTGAATTTTTCAATGTGACTAAATGGATACATTTTGGTTTAAAATCTCCTGCTCTATTTTGAGATTTTAAGAAGTATTTTTTTTTACTTTTTCAATTTTCTCTTAAAGTTAATTGCTCAAATTAAAAAATCTAAAGAAATTGTTTTAAGAAACTTAAGAATTTTGTCATTATTCTGAATTTTTACAAAAGTCATAAATTGTCAAAATCAGTTTTCGCTGTTTTTCGTTCATTTCGAAACGGTATATCTCTTAATTTTTTTCTAAACTTATATATTATGGCAAAGTTTTGTTTAAAAATATTCCACACTCTTTTTTAAATTATTAGGAAATAATTTGGAACATTTTTTAATCTTTTTTCAATGTGCTCTTAGAACTCATTAATAAAATAATCATTTAAAATTTTCCCATGAATCCTAAGAATTTATTTTTCATTCTCTTGACGTTATGAAAAATTCAGTTTACCTCAATTTTGTTTCAATTTAAAAAAATTATAAGAATTGTCTTGAAGTCTTTCACATTTTTTTCAAAAGTTTAAAATTTTCCTCAAAATCTTTTAAAAAATTTAATCTCAAAATCTTTTAAAATTATTGAAAAGCTTCTACATATTTGTTTGAATTCTTCAAAATGATTTTTTCCCATAATTTGACTTCAATTATCTCTTTGAAAATTTAAAAAGTTCAGGAATTATAGTATGGTAACAAAATGTTAAGAATGAAATTATTTCGAAATATTGAACAATAATTTACAATTTAACTGGAATTTTTTACATTTATTATGATTCTCATAAAATAAAATATTTCTTATAGTGGCATGATTGGAACTTATAACTTAAAAGTATTTTTTCCAAAATATGAAAGGTCTTTTGTATTTTGAAAAATAGGATAACTGCTAACGAAATAGGAAGTTTTTTTACATTTTCATGAATTGTAGAAAATAATGCATTGCTTTCGATCGCAACTTTGAAATTTGTCTTCAAAAAGTTTTTTTGATTGTTTTTCGAAAGTATAGGAGAACTGATAAGGTCTTATTTTGATGTTAAACACTTATTTGTTTTTAAAAATAAGTGAAACACCACCGAATTTGGAATCTTTTTACAATTTTCATGATATTCCGAAAATAGTCCAATACTTACAGTAGCATGATTGAAATTGATGTTTTAAATATTTCCTGGGTAGTTTTTTTAAACCAGAGACGACAAAATACAAAGTTTAATTTTGATGAAAATTTTTTGTCTATTTCGAAAAAGAGGCCAAACGTCACCGAATTTGGAAACTTTTCACACTTCTCGTGATTTTCAGAAAGTAATGTATTACTTCCGGTTTAACGAAAAACTCTTATTTGTTTTTAAAAAGACTTTTATAATTGAATATTCCCCTTGGGAAAAATACAAGGTACCTGACTCAGCATCTTTGGTAGAAATTCGTTTATTTGCTCCTAATAGCTGGAGAGATACCGAGCTGTTGAATCTAATTTCTTTAGAAGAAGGCCCTTACGTGATAAAAAGTTGCGAAACTTGTGGTTTTTTCGTAAATAATTAACTACACCGAATAAAAAATAATTCAAAGAAGCTTAAATACAGTGAAACCCTTCAATAGCCCTCCCTTCTACAGCCCTTCCGAGAATTGACGTCGCGCCACCGGTAAGTGTAGCAGAAGCTGCGCGGGGTGCGCGGGGGCCCCAAAATCGGCGCTATAAAAGAGTTTCATTATAATTCATCCTGTTTTGTAAAGATTTCATGATACCACTAATATGTTTCATCTTTACAAATCTTTACGAGTCATACAAAAAATTTTTTTTTAAATTGAATGGGACCATGTAAGGGGCGGAAAATATATTACAATTGGTTACAGTAGTGGGGAGGGGATCCTTCACTCATGTACGTCATTTTTCCAAATTTTCTTAGAATACTGACCTTTTGTTTAAAATTAAACTTTTGTTGCGTCCGTCTAATATATAAATTTAACTGTTTTGTCTCAAATTTAAATATTTCCTAGAAAGTTAACTTTTTGTTTAAAATTTTCATTTTCATATTAAAAAGTCAATTGAAATCTTTTTGGATGAAAATTGAACTCTTTTTTTGACTATTTATCAGAAAATTAACTTATTGTTCTCAATTCTCATTTTGGGGTTGGAAAGTGAACTGGAATCTTCTTTGGACAAAAATTTAACTATTTTTTAAAAGTTTTTTTCTTTTAATTTATCCGTTTTAGGAAAAATTCCATCTTTCTTGAATAAAAAACGAAATGTTCGATTGAAAATTCAATCTCCCTTTTGAAAGTTTGTCTTTTTATTTTAAAATTTACCTGCTTTAGCAGAAATTAAATCTTTCTTGGATAAAAATTCAACTATTTGGTTGCAAAGTAGTAATTTTTGGTTGAAAATTCTGCTGTTTTGTTGAAAATTCAAATATTTCGTAGAAAATTTATTTTTTGTTTGAAATTTATATTTTGGTGTTGAAAAATGAACTAAAATATTTTCTAGATGAAAGTTCAATTTAAAAAAAAAAATGTCGTTTTTTAATATAAATTTATCTGTTTTAGTACAGATTGCATTTGTTTTGAGAGAAATTTAAACTTTTTCGAAGAAAAATGCAACTGTTTGGTTAAAAATTCGTTTTTTTATTAAAAATGCAGCTCTTTTCTTGTATGAATAAATAAATTTAACTGTTTTGTCGAAAATTTTAATATTTCTTAGAAAGTTTTTTTTTCAATCTTTATTTTTTTATTAAAAAGTTAATTGAAATATTTTTGAATTAAATTCAACTCTTTTTTTTTAAATTCGTTTTTCTGGTTCAAAAATTTACCGGTTTTAGTAGAATTTTCATTTTTGTCGGACAAAAGTGCAACTGTTTGGTTGAAAAATTAACAATCTTGTTACAAATGATGCATCTTCAGTCAAGAAAATAATTTTGTAACAAAATAATTAAATTTTAAATCTAGAAATTACATTTTCTACCTACAAAAGATAAATTTTCAACAAAATAGATGAATTTCCATTTTAAAAAAGATTAATATTAAAGATAAAATCAAACAGTTTAATTTTAAGTTAGAGGTATCATTTTTTCACAAAACAAAATAAACTGTAACGAAATAGTTGAGTTTTCAAACAAACAGATGGATTTTAAAACAAAAGCATTAAATATTTATAAACAAATTTAAAACAGAATTCTTGAATTTTTAGGTAAAAAGGATACTTTACAATTAGAAAAAAAAATTTAAGAAAATAAATGAAATTTCAAAACAAAAATTAATTTTCTCCCGAAAGAAAATACTGTTTAACAAAATACATATGTTTCCAACCAAAATGTTATTTTTCTTTTAAAAATAAACATTTTTAACAAAATGGATAGATTGGTAAAGAAAAATAATCAAAAATTTTGAATTTTTAACAAATTTAGTTGAATATTTGTTAAAAAATTAATTTTAAATAAAAATAATAATTTTCAACGAAGAAAACAAATTTTCAACCAACAAGAATAATTTTTTACCAAAAACAATACTTTTTTTTTTTAAATACAAAAATGTTCAACCACACAAGAAGTAGCTAAATTTTCATTAATAAAAATTTATTTTCAATAAAAAAAAAACTAATTTGCAAGTTAAAGAAATTAATTTTGAACCAAGAAGATTTTCAGTTAAAAAAAATTTTAATTGTTAAAAAATAGTTAAATTTAAAACAAACAAAAACTTCAGTAAAGTGGTTTCACTTTCCACTACGTATGTTCTTGAATTTTGAACCGAAAGAGGCTTTTTAGTCGCTATTCCCAATTAGAAAAAATCTTGAAAATATAATCAAAGAGTAATATTAGTAGAAAAATCCTGAGACCAAAGTCAAATTTATAGAATGATTCGAGCAAGAACTGATTAAAATATCCTATAAATTCCAAAATTGTCCATTTTTCTTTCCAAAGTATAAAGTTGTGAAATGAAGTTTGTCATCCAGAAAATACCAAAAAAACTTTTGAAATATAAATTTCAATCATGCGACTGGAAATGAAACATTAATTTTAGAAAGCGAGATTTTTCAATTTTCTGAAAATCATTAGATTTGTAAATAATTTTCAACTTCTGTGGCATTTGACCTATTTTTTAAAATAGATAAGAGTTTTTCATTAAGATTAGACCATGCCTTTTGTCATAGTTTTCCAAAAAACTAAACAAAAAATTTTTAAGTCAATTTCAATTATTCCCTGGAAATAATGTATGAATTTCTTCTGTTTGAAAGAACGACTGAAAATAATTAAGGAATTATTCATTTTTCTTAATTATTAATATTTAAATAGGAGCATTTTTTTCTTGTAATATTTTTAACTTAGAATCTTTTATAGCCGGAATAAAATAATATTTCTGATAAAAATTAAAAGTTTATTAATTTATTTTAAAAGTAAAATTGCATTTTATAAAATACTTGAATTTTCAATACAATTATTAAATTTTCAACATAAAAAGATAAATTGCCAGCAAGAAAGTGTCATAGGTTATATAATTTAATTGAAAAAGATGAAATTTTTACAATAGAAAAAGAATTTAAATAAAAATTTTTTTAAATTTTTACCCAACAAACATGAAATTTAAAACCAAGAAAATTATTTTCTTAACAAAAAAGGAAAGTTTTCAACTAAAGAAGATCAATTTAAAAAAATGGAAAAGTTACATTTAACAAACTTTCAAAAATGTAGTTTGACTTTTAACCGGGTAGTAGAATTTTTAATTAAAAAATATTTTTTGTTACCACAATAGTTAGTGATTCAACAAAATCTTTCAAACAAAATAGTTGAATACTCAAGCAAAGAAGAATAAGTTTCAACCAAAATTTGCATTTTCCAAAAAATTAAATTTCTACTAAATCAGATGAATCTTTAAATTAAAAAAAATCAATTTGCAAACAAAATATACGAAATTTCTGTTACAAAAATTTCAGCTGACTTTTCACGATCAAAATAAAAATTTTTAAACAAGAAATCAATTTCTACAAAAAACAGCATTTTTAATCCAAAAAGTCGAATTTTAAAACAAAAACGATGACTTTAACAAAAATGTTGAATTCTCTACCAAATAGTTGCATTTTTATCCAAAAAATATAAAAATTTCTCTTAAAACAGATACATTTTTATTTAGAACAAAATTTTTTTAAAAAGTAGTTCAATTTTCATCCAAAAAATATTCTAGTTTACTTTCCAAGATCAAAATAAGTATACATCTTTTAACAAAGAATTAGTTTTTCACGAAAAAACTTGAATTTTCCATACAAAGAAACGAATTTTTTGTGAACCAAAAAGAATTCAAGAAAGATGAAATTTTTACTAAAACAGATAAATTTTTAATAAAAAACGCCTTTTTAAAGTTTAACTTTCACTTAGAAAAGATTCTAAGTCATTTTGCAAAACCAAAATATAAATTGTTAACAAAAAGTAATTCTACTGCGAAATAGATAAATTTTCAACAAAAAACTACTAGTTTTCGAAAAACAGATTAATTTTAAATAAAAGAGTAGCAGTTTTATCTAAAAAAATGAAATTTCTTTTAAAACGGATTAATTTTTAGTGACAAACAAATTTTTGTAAATAGTTGAATTTTCATCCAGAAGATATTGCAGTTCTCTTTTCACTACCAAAATATTAAATTTAAACAAAAACTGAATTTTCTGAACAATAGTTGAATTTTAAAAAGATCGGTAGAACTTTCAAACAAAAAATTTGATTTTTCAACAAAATTGTTAAATTTCCAACCGACCAGTTACATTTTTATTCAAGAAAGATAAAATTTCTTCTAAAACAGATAAAATTTTTTTTTTTAAATAGTCAAGTTTTCATTCCAAAAAGCTTCCAGTTGACTTTTCAGTACCAAAATAAAAATTGTAAACAATAAGTTAATTTTCTGCTAAATAGTATAATTTTTAACCAAAAAGTATGGATTTTTAACAAGTTTGTTAAATTTTCATCCAAACAGTTGCATTTTTGTCCAAGAAAAATGAAAATGCTACTAAAACCGGTATATTCTTAAATCAAAAAGAGAAATTTTAAAAAAGAGTTGAATTTTCATCCAAAAAGATTTAAATTGACTTTTCAATACAAAAATATGAATTTTAAACTAAAAATAAATTTTGTAGAAAATAGTTGAGTTTTCAACGAAATCGTTCAATTTTAATCCAAGAAAGAAGCAATATTTCCGCTAAAAAATATCAACTTTTAAATCAAAAAGAAAAATTTTCAGAAAAAATAGTTTTTATACAAAAAAATTCGGGTCAAAAATTTAATCATTCTCGTAGAAAGTTCACTATTTGATTTAAATTCTTTGTTTCGTGTTGAAAAGTCAATTGAAATCTTTTTTGGATAAAAACTATTTTTTCTTTAAATTTGTCTTTTTGATTCAAAAGTTTATCTTTATTAGTAGAAGTATTGCATCTTTCTTGGATAAAAATGTAACTTTGTTGTTAAGAATTCAACTATTTCCAACAAAAATTTTATTTTTTGTTTAAAATTCGTATTTTTGTGTTAAAAAGTCAATTTCAATGTTTTTGGATGAAAATTAAACTCTTTTTTTTTATTAGTCTTTTTGATTTTTAAATTTACTAGTTTTAGTAGAATTTTAATTTTTGTTGGGCGAAAATGAAACAATTTGGATAATTATTTAACAATGTTGTTGAAAAGCAACACTTTTTGGTTAAAAATTCGACTAGTTAGAAGAAGATCAACTTATTGTTTACAATTCTTATTTTGCTGCTCGAAATTAAACTGGAATCTTCGTTGGATAAAAATTGAACTATTTATTTTTTTTAAATTTTTTCTTAGTTCATCTGCTTTGGAAGTAATTTTATCTTTCTTGAATAAAAACACAACTATTCGTTTGAAAATTTAACTTTTTTAAATTATTTTTTTCGATTTAAAAATGTACCTATTTTAGTAGAATTTTAATTTTTCTTGAAGAAAAATAAAACTAATTTGTGGAAAATTCGACAGTTTTGTTATAAAGTCATACTTTTTGGATGAAAAATTAAGCTGTTTTGTTGAAAATTCAACTGTTTCTTATAAAATTTACTTTTTGTTTAAATTTAATATTTTACTGTTGAAAAGAAAACTGAAATATTTTCTGAATGAAATTTTAACTCTTTTTAAATTTTGTTCTTACGAAAATTCATGTGTGTTACAAAAATGCAACTATTTGATTAAAAATTAAACTGTTTTGTTAAAAAAAAACATACTTTTTGATGAAAATTCTTCTTTTTGTTAATTTAATTATTTGGATGAAAAATTCAGCTATCATCTTTTTCCTATAAAAATTCAACTAGTTCGTAGAGAATTTGACATTTTTGTTATAGTCATCCTTCTGGGTTAAAAAATCGACTTCTTGGATTAAAAATTCTTTTTTTTTCGTGGAAACTTATTTTTTGTTTAAAAATGCATATTTTTATCGTAAAAAGACAACTGAAATCTTTTTTAACAAAAAATTCGACTGTTTTTTTGAAAATTTATCTTTTTTATTTAAAAATTTATCTATTCTATTAAAAATTAGATTTTTTATAAAAATGGAACTTTTTGGTTAAAAAATATTGGGTTGAATCACTTTTTCCAGAAATCTTTTTTCGTTGAAGATTTATATTTTTTTTTGCAAATTCATCCATATGATTGAAAGTTTAATTATTTTGTTCAAAAATAATATTTTTGAATTAAATATTCAACTACTTGGATAAAGGTTAAATCACATTGTTAAACATTTATAAAATGTAACTGTTTAGTTGAAAAACTTTTATTTTTAAATAATTTTTCAACTGAAAATGTAAATTTTTCATTTCTATATGATTGATCTTATTCAGTTGAAAATTCTCGTTTTTTGGTAAAAAATAATTTATATTTATTTCCTTCTTGAGTGAAAAAAATTTATTTGTTGAAAATTAATTTGTAATGTTCAACATTTAATTATTTTGTTAAAAATCGTGTTTAAAAGTCATCTTAATAGTATAAAAGACATTTTTTTGTTTAAAATAAAAAATAATCAAATGTCGATGTCTATAGCAGGTGGGGGGGGGGCAGACTTAAATTTGATAGAATATTGTATTATAATTTCAAAATTTTATGAAAGAAGAGTCTTAGTTTTTTGTATGCGGAAGTGTGTAAAAAATGAACAAGATTGTACACTAACATACCAAAGGTCTTAGCAAGTCATTATAACAGCTAATCTAAGGTACGCAAGTGTGTATTGATTATGTGTATATATAACAGTGATGAGCTTACTAGAAATTCAGTGTTGAAAAAATTCTTAAGAAATCTTGCTGTTTTTTAAACAATGAAGAGTACTGCTGCTTTACTGTTTTCATTTGTGGCTTCCCTTTATTTTATTGGTAAGAGGTCCATTATATTATTATTATTATTATTATTATTATTATTATTATTATTATTGTTATTTAAAGAATATAAATCTTTCTTAAACACTCGTTTCTTGTTTTAATTTAATTTTTATGTTAATTCTTATTTAATTATTGATTTTTATTATTATTCATTATTATGCACTTTTATTAATGCATTATCTTAAGGCAATATACAACTTAGACGATTTTTACTTTATCGACATTTTTTGCAGTTAACTATAACGTAACATAACGTAAGTCCCAAATTTCGGAAATGGGTTTTATTGGCCTAAACTAAATTGTTTTCGCCTAAATCATATATCTGTAGAAGAGTATTAAGATTTAAAACATTTTAAATAATTTTTAAAATTTTAATTCAAGAATCTGAAAAATTTTAGGACTATTTTTTAATTCTAACAAAAACTTCAATATTTAAGAAATAATTTCAGTCAGTTTAAAAGATATTTGGAAAATTTAAAACTCATGACTTTGGCAACAAATTTGAAATTTTCAAAAACTTTTTGAATTTTCTTAATAATGCTAGAAAAATTATATTTGCGTTACATTAAAAACAAAACTTAAAAACTTATTATTTTTACTTGAAGTTTTTATTTTTTATTGAAAATTATTTTCCGCTGAAATCATAATTTAGTTGAAAACTTTGTTCTCTTTTGTCTAAAAAGTTTGTTTTTTTGTTTGTTGAAAATACAAATTTCTATTTGAAAATTCATCTGTTTGTTTGAAAATTCACCTCTTTACCTGAAAAATTTACTATTTAGTTAATTTTCTTTTCAATTAATTTTTCAAGTCAAAAATTAACTGTTCTATTTTTTAATTTATTCATATTTTTTTACTATATTTATTATTTATTAATTTAAAATTTAACTGCTTGGCTGAAGATTCATCATTTTCTATGATGAGGCATTTCTTTGGTTAAACATTTGTTTCAAATAATTTTTTAACTATAATTTTAATTATCCTATTTCGTCAAAATTAATTTATTTTGTTAAAAATTCATCATTATTTATCAAAATTAAACTTAAAAATTAAAAATAAGCCTACTCTTGTGAGAATTCGTTTTATTCATTTTTTTTAACTTAAAATTTAATTGTTCCATTTTTTAGTTGAAGATTTAGCTACTTGGTTGAAATTTCTTGAATTTTGTTGAAATTCCGCCTTCTTGCCTAAAATTAATTCTCGATCGAAAATTAAACTGTTTAGTTAAAGATTCATAATTTTAGATGAAAATTCATTTCTTTTCTTAAATTTTTTTCAATTAATTTTTTTAACTGAAAGTTTAATTATTCTATTTGGTTAAAAATTGATTTCTTTTGTTGAAAATTCGTCTCGTTTGTTTGATTTTTTTTAAATTTAAATTGAAATTTTTGTTTGGTTTTGTTAAAAACTTATCTTTATAGGTGAAGATTTATTATTTTGGTTGAAAACTCATCTGCTTGTTTAAAAATTTACCTATTATTGTGAAAAAAATTTTATTCAGTTTTCTATTTATAAATGTTAATTTTTAAATTAAAATTGTATTATTCCATTTTTCAGTTCAAGATGTAGCTTTTTGTAAGAAATATCGTGTATTTTGTTGAAAATTTGTCTTCTTGTATACAATTAATTTCTGATCGAAAATTCAATTGTTTAGGTAATGATAAATAATTTTAGTTGAAACGTCATCTTTTTGGTTAAAAAATAATTTTTTAAAGAAAATTTATTTTCTTCATTGAAATTTTACCTATTCTTTTTTGTTGAAAATTCATAGATTTTGTTGGAAATTCGTACTATTTTGTAGAAAATTAATGTTTTTTGTTCAAAAATTCATTCCTTGTGGGAAAAAAATGCAACTGAAAGGATAAAAATTTATTTATTTGGGTTCACGATTCAAATTTTTTTTATTCGTCTCATAATTCAAACTTCTTATCTGAACATTTTACATTATTATTTTGTCGAAAATGTTCCATTATTTATAGAAAATGTATCTTTTTAGTTGAAAATTTTTTTTTTTAGATTTTAACTGTTTTGTTGAAAAGTATTCTTTTTTATGAATTTCATCCTTTTTTGTTGAAGATTCGTCATTTTAGATAAAAATGCACCTGTTTATTTACAAGTTTAACTATTTTACTCAAAAATTTTTTTTTTTTTGTTAAAAATTAATTTTTAATTTCAAATTTAATTATTCCATTGTTTAGTTAAAGATTCAGCTATTTAGTTAAAATTTCGATTGTATTCTTCAAAAAATTCGTCTTCTTGTGTAAAATTTATTTTCGGACGAAAATTCAACAGTTTGGTCAAAGATAAAAAATTTTAGTTGAAAAGTCATCTCTTCGATTTAAAAAAAAAATCTTATTATTAACTGAAATTGTAACTATTCTATTTGGTTAAAAATTCTTGTATTTTATTAAAAATTCGTACTTTTTTGTAGAAAATTAATGTTCTTGTTCGAAAAGTCATTTTTTGTGGTAAAAATGCAACTAAAAGTTTGAAAATTATTATTATTTTTTTTGGTGCAGGATTCAACTTTTTTCAAATAATTCATCTCATAATTCATATTTTTTATTTGAAAATTTAACTTATCAATTAAAAGTTGAACTAAGTTGTTATAGGTTTATTTCTTTGGTTGAAGATTCAACATTTTAATTTAAAATTTATCTCCTTTTTTGAAAGCGTCAATATTTTGTTGAAAATTTGCCTTTATTGATATAAAATAGGTCCTTCTAGTTAAAAACGAATCTGTTTTTTTAATATATGACTATTCTGTTGAAAATTCATCTTTTTAATTTATTTCACTTTTTTATTTTACATCATATTATTTTTTGATTCAAACATCAACTCTTAAATTTTTTTGTTGAAAAAATTAACTATTTTGCTGAAAATTATTTTTTTTTGTTAAAAATTAATTTTGAATTGAAAACTTAATTATTCCATGATTTATTTAAAGATTCAGCTATTTAGTTGAAATGTTCTGTATTTTGCCAAAAATTCGTTTACTCGAATAAAATTGATCTTCAGTCAAAAATTCAACAGATTGGTTAAAGATAAAAATTTTAGTTAAAAAGTCATCTCTTTGGTTACATTTTTTTTATTAAATTATTTAACTGAAATTTTACCTATTCTATTGGGTTGAAAATTCGAAATTTTTGCAGAAAATTAATGTTCTTGTTCGAAAATTTATCCTGTATGGTACAAATGCAACTAAAAGTTTGAAAATTATAATTTTTTTTAGTACAGGATTCAACTTATTTTCAATTCATCTCACAATTCATATTTTTTATTTGAATATTGAACTAATTGGTTCAAAGTTGAACTAAGTTGTTAAAAGTTTCCTTTTTTGGTTGAGGATTCAACATTTTTTAAACATGTTTATCTCCTTTTTTGGAAGCGTTAATTTTTTTTGCAAATTTTCCTTTCTTGACATAAAACGTATCTTTTTAGTTGAAAAGTAATTTAATTTTGTGGAGATTTCAACTATCTTGTTGAAAATTCATCTTTTTTATTTATTTAACTTATTTTTATTCTACATTAAGATATTTTTTGGTTGAAATATCAACTGTTAAATTTTTTTAAATCGTCATTTACTTTTTGTTATTGGAAAATCTCGAAAAAGTAGGAATCAGGTAGCGAAAACCTTTCTACAGGGGATAATGCAACCTACAGTAATCATTTATTAAAAATACTAATATATGTAAAATGATTAATTTCATTTGATTAATAGTTAAGAAATATTCACAAATCGTAATTAAAATATAGCAAAACCCTTCAATAGCCCTCCCGTCTACAGCTCTTCCGAGAATTGACTCGGCGCCGCAATTAGGTGCACAGGAGCTGCGCAGGGTGCGCAGGGTCTGCGATTGTAATTAGAGCGAGCACTTAGGCGTGAGCGAACAGAAGCAGAGCGGGCTATAATGAGTTTTTCCCCATTCACCGTCAGCTCCAAAATCGGTGCTATAGAAGAGTTTCAATGTAAATAATTTTACTTTTATTTATCCTCAGAATTAATGAATATCCACTCTATGTTGCATTTTCCACTGTAGGGTGGTTTCCCCTTAGTGGTAGGTCGCCTTAAATTTAAATTTTAAATAATTTGTTAAGCCTCTGTACTTATAAATCCCGATTTCTTTTTTACAGAATTACTTGCCTCAACAAAGACCAATTCTGATCCTTATCATTATCAACAAAATGCACCAAATCCAGAATTGGTTGGAAATCATTCCCCAAATCCATCACTCATTCGTCACTATGTGAGTCATAATGTTAATCCTGAACCTGCAAGCTCTGATGAGTCACAAGCCAGCAATGATGAGTCTGTTCAACCGCATCAGCTTCCTGCTATTTCACCTCAGCGTCCTGTCAATTCGGTTCACCGTCCTGTAAATTCGAATCAGCGTTTTGATACTCTGAATCAGCGTCTTGCTACTCTAAATCAGCGTTATGCTAATCTGAATCCGCGTCCTGATAATCGAAATCAGCATCCTGATAATCCGAATCAGCGTCCTGCTTTTCAACCACCATTTAAAAAACTAAAACCAGGATTCAATCTGATTGGACCTTCAGTTCATCCACGAAGTCCAAGCAGTGGTTCTCAATCATAATCAAATTAAATTTGTAATACAAATATTTGCAGTCTGTAAACTATCATAACTCATAGAATATTTTATTTATTATATACATTATAGGGGGGGGGGGTAATTGATCTAGAATTCCCATGTTTATTTAAATAACATGTTCGTTCTGCAACACCATTCCGCCCCAGGTCGCTGATCAATCTCTCTAGTGACCATCCCAGGCGAAAAGCTTCACAAAGTCATCATCCACTCGGGCCCATTACTGTCCAGGGTCTTTTAATTCAGGCGTTATTTACTTCAAATAAATATAAGTCAAAATAAATTGATTTAAATTATTTTTTTATAATTATCGATAAACAGACTATTTTTTTTTATTTCAAATTTAATACAAGTAGCATTTTTTTATAAAATAATCCTTCGTGGTTAAAAAATAATTTTTGGGTTGAAGGGTTGATTTGAAGATTCATAGTTTAAAGTTAGTTTTTTTCGGTTGATTATTATTTTTCTTAACTACAAATGTAACTATTTTATTAAATATCAAACTAATTTTATGAAAATGTATTTATTAAAAAATTAACTGTTTTGTTGAAAATTTACATTTTTGGTTTAAAATTAAACTATTTTTATTTTTTTTAAACTGTTTTACAGGGGAAAGAAAAATTTCTCGCAAAATAATATTTTTGGATTAAAAATTAAATTATTTTATTAAAAATTAAACAATTTTTCAAAACTGAAACTACCTGATAGAAAATGCATTTTTTCTTCTGAATTAATATTTTTGGCTAAAAATTAAACTATTTTTATAAAAATAAAACTGTTTGGAAGAAAAAGAATTTTTTGTTGAAAAATAATATTTTCAGGTTGAAAGTTCATCTGCTTCGTTGATATTAAATTATTTTTATTAAAATGAAGCTGTTTGGTTGAAAATTAAGTTTTTTTTTTTTTAATTATATTTGTGGTCACAAGTTCTACTATTTGGTTAAAAATTTAACAATATTTATAAAAATATAACTAATTTGTAGAGAAAAGTTTTTGTCGAAAAATCATTTTTTCGGTTTGAAAACTCAACGGTTTTGTAGATAATTTCTCTTTTTGGGTTGCAAATTTAAAAAGTTGGTAGAAAATTAAACTACTTTGTTAAAAATTAACTTTTTTCAAAATTAATATTTCTGGTTAAAAATCAAATTATTTGGATAAAAATTAAAGAATTTTTATAAAAATGAAAGTATTTCATTAAAAATTAATTTCTTTGTTTAAAGTTTATATTTTTTATTAAAAATAAACTGTTTTTAGACAAATAAACTTATTTTGTAGAAAAAGAATTTTGTGTTAAAGAATCATATTTTTGGCTTGAAAACTCAAATGCTTTGTTAAACATTCGCCTTTTTGGGTTAAAAATTCAATAATTTGCTAGAAAATTAAAGTACTTTGTCAATAATTAAACTATTTTTATGAAAATAAAACTATTTGATAGAAAAAGAATTTTTGTTGAAAAATCAAATTTTCAGGAAGAACATGAAACTAAAACTGAAACTATTTTTATTAAAATAAAACTATTTGATTAAAAATGCATTTTTTGTACAAAATTAATATGTATATTTGGTTTAAAATTAAACTATTTTTATAAAATGTGACTATTTAATGGAAAACGAATTTATTTTAAAAAATGATATTTTTGCGTGGAAAATTCAACAATTTGTTAGAAATTTAAGCCATTTGGTACAAATTAAATTTTTTGTTTAAAATTAATATTTTTGTTAAACAATGAAATTATTTGATTAAATATTAAATTACTTTTATGCAAATGAAACTATTTGGTTAAAAATTAAACTGTTTTTAATTAAATAAATTATTTGCTTGAAAATTGACTCTTTTGTTCAAAAAAACTATTTTTGGTAGAAAATTCAACTATTTGATTGAAAATTAAAGTACTCTTATAAAAACTTAACTCCCGATTAGAAAACGAATTTTTTTGTTTAAAAAATCATATTTCCGACTTAACAATTCAACTAATTCGCAGATCATTTTTCTTTTTGGCTTGAAAATTTAACAAATTGGTGAAAAATTAAATTATTTGGTTGACGATGAAGTTTTTTGTTCAAAATTAATATTTTTTGGTAACAAATAAAACAATTTTAATAAAACTGAAGCTATTTGTTTTAAAATAAATTTTTTGTTATGCATTCTTCCGAGCCTAACTCTATGAGAAGATACTTATAAGCAATAATTAATTGTTTTAACAATAATGCTTGTTAACTTGCATTAATTTATGTCTCATTGAGTACAAAATGGACCAAAATTTAACAATTTAAGAAAAAACTGCAACCATCTATCATTAACATATTAGAAGATAGTTATGAACAATAGTAATTAGTTTAAACAATTAATTTTTTTTAATTTCCTTAATCATTATCACACTTCAAGTTAAAAGTACACAAAAAGTACAAAATATCAAAAAAAAACTGCGACTTTTTAACATTATTCAAAGATAATATTATTAAAAATAATGATGAACTTAAAAAAAATTAATTTATTAACTTTAATTGATAATTGTTGCCTCACTCCGATTGAGAAGTGAACCATAAGTGAACATTTTTAGGAGAAATTGCAATTTTCTAGCACTATTCACATATTATATTAATAAAAATAATAATAAATTGTTCAAAAATTATTTTTGTTAACTTTAATTAATTATTTTTCGCAATGCGCATTTGAATAAACAAGAATAAATTGTATTTTGATCAAATCCTCTAATTCCAATATTAACTTCTCTGCTATGATATCTGGTCTACCCATAGGTCTTAACAAATTAAAAAATTGTTTATAAATTTATAAATGATGTATAGTTTTCAATTTATGATCATTTTTCGTTGCGAAATACCATTCCAATAATAAATTACAACGCTTTTGGTAAGAAACAATTTTTTTGTCACAAATTATAACACTGGACCTTTTTTCAGTAAATTGTTTATAATAATTATCTTAAGTATTCATCATAAATCTGGTGTTATTTCAAACTTTCATATTTTTCAGATTGTTCCCAAAATAAAAAGAATGTCGTCTATAAACTGGTGCTATCCTGCACAACTGTAGCCAAGAAAAGTTATTGTTTATAACAATCTCTTCTAAAAAATATATAAATAATTGACTGATCCCCTACTTCATAATTTTTTGATTTCCAATTCCAGATAAAATATTTTTAATCATCTTTCATCTTTCACCTTTCACTTTGAACATTAAAGAAGCAAAATTTGATCGGAATATTTCGTAAACATTAAGAAATCCTCAAAACTGATCTTTTTCTCAGAAAACACGCTACCCTTAATTAAAAAATTAATAACTCATAAACTATTACTCACAGAGCGTTCAAATAAAAATGGTTTAAAGGTTTTTTGTTCCCTGCAAATCAAGTGATACAAATTTGTCACTTATCTCTTAACCGGAAATCACAATTCAAGCAAACCTGTAAAAATGGTATTTTTTACTGAAAACAAAATTCTGTTTATTTTTTTCAGCGAATTGTTATTTTTATAATAATTGAGCTAGAATATGAATTAAACATTAAAAATTGTATGATAAAGTGGGTTGAAATGATTCAGTAAACATTTGTTATTTTTTTGGTTTATTTCAGTTTCTGTTAAATTGGAACTTGAATATATATTTACAATTCTAATTATTTACATATTTACACTGAGTGGCAAAAATCAGACAATTTTTTTTTCCTAATTAATGAATAAATATGTAATTTTTTAACAATGGTAAAATATTCTTCCTGTTTCCTTTTTTGCACCTTCTTATTTTTATTAAATTTCAGTAATTAATTCCAAAAATGAAAAATTCCTGAAATGTAAAGAAAGTCATTGTCTTATTTTGATTTCTATATTTCATTATTCTATAATATTTTTATCGATAACTCAAAAGAAAAAAATGTTTCGGTACCTCAAAAAATCTTACCACTATTATTTTTTTAACAATTCACCCCTTTTCATGAATAAATCGGAAAATTATTACATAAGTCTGGATGATTCCTAATTCCTGAAACTTATAAATTTATTATAATGTTTTCTTTTTTTAATTAAAAATTTGAAAAAAAAATCTAAAACTTAAAAATGTTTACTATAGTTGGAAGTATTTCGTAAAATAAATTTGAAAATACTCACCTGGCACTCCAATAAAGACAAATCTCTCACCAGAAGCTTGGAAAATCGTATTTGAATAAAGAAAATTTCTGAAAAAATAATTTTTCGTACGTATTTTTGTATATTAATTTTCACTTTTTGTTAATTATTATATTACAGAAATAACACACCTTATGTTTCGATTTTTCACTGCGTTTTGATTTTCCGGATTTTCCAAATTTTCCGTAAAATGACTTCGGAAAATGTTCTGAGTATTTGCCGAATTTTCTGTGATGTTTTTGACATCTTCTTCTATCCGGTTCTATGATATAAATAATTTATTTCTTATTTATTTTATTTTTATATTTTATTCATTATTATATTAATAATTTATAAATTCATCATTGTATATGTATTTGATTTTTGAGAGAAACCTTATGAAATTTAATTTCCTATTTGTTGTGTATATAAATTTAAAAAAAAAAAAGATTTATAATCCAATAATAATTCCATTTTCAATTGATAGTTAGAATTAAATTGAATGGTTAAATTATAATTTAATATTTTATTAAATCTTAATAATTATTAATCATTCAATAGGGCGTTAATTAAATAATGAATTTAAATTTTTTTTAAAAAAGTTCTCGAATCTCAGAGTTGTGTAAAAACCGCTCTCATTAATTTTTTTTCAAAATTTTGTAAGATTTCAATATTTCTTATACCATAATTTCAGTTTTATATACATCAAAAAACTAATATTAAACTATTTTAACGAAAATGTTCTGTTGTTGTTGAAAAATTATTTCTAAAACTTAAAATTCAAGTATTATAATTTTGGTTTAAGCTACATTTGTTAAAAAATTAGACTTTTTTATAAAAATGAACCTAATTTGGTTAAAAATTAAGTTTTTTGTTCAAAATTCATATTTTTTTTGAAAGTTCATCTTTTTATAAAAATGAAACTATTTGTTTGAAAATAAGCTATTTTGAACAAAATAAATGTTTTTGTTCAAAATTGAACTATGTTTATAAAAATTGAACTATATGATGGAAAACGAATTTTTGGTTGAAAAATTATAAGTTGAAAATTCAAGTTCTTTTTTGATCATTCGTCTTTTTCGCATAAAAACTCCACAACTTTATAGAAAATTAAACTATTTGGTTCAAAACAAACTTGTTTGTTCAAAATTGATATTTTTTGTTAAAAACAAAACAATTTTATTTTTTTAAAAACCATGTGATAGAAAAATTAAAGTTTTGAGTCAAAATCTTAGTTTCGAAATAAAAATTCAACTGTTTTGTAGAAAAGTCTTTTTCGTTTAAAAATTCAATAATTTTGTTCAAAATTTAACTATTTTTGTTTAAGAGTAATCTTTTTCGATCGAAAATTCGGCAAAATTGATTTGAATTTTTTTTTAATTTGATTTTTCTTTTGTTTGAAAATTAATATGAAAGTCATTATAGTGTAAAATTTAAAACTTTTGTTGAAAATCCAACTATTTTTGATTGAGAAATTAATTTTTTTTGGGTACAAATTTTATTTTATTTTAATTTTTTGTTCAAAATTTAATAATATTTGTAAAAAATAATTACATTCCTTTAACATTCAACTCTTTGTTGAAAACTAGTTATTTTGGTTGAAAATTCATCTTTCCTGGTTGAAAATTTAATTTTCTGTTGAAAATTCAAATTTTTGGTAAATATCAACTGTTTTTTTTTATTTTAAATATTTTTCGTTTAAAATATCAATTATTAATTTTTTCGTTTGAACTCATTTCTTAGATTCAAAATGGCGGGTTCAATATGGTGGTCTTGAAATATTGAAAATATTTGGACCTTGTTCAAATTTATGATACTTAGATTTTTGGGGTCGCTGATTTCAAATATGATACTGGATTTAAAAAATTCAAAATTTCGAATCCAATATGGCGGAAAAAAATGATTTAAAATGTTCGAAAATTAAATAAATTAGCGATAATTAGACTTTTACGGTCGCTGAATTGAAATCTCATGCTTGATTTCCAAAATTTTAAATAACGGGTCCAATATGGCGTACCAAATTAACAAAAATTTTGATTTTTTCAAAACTAATATGACATTTTAAATTAGAGATCCAAAAATCCTAAGTACCAGCAATTTTATCAAGGTCAAAACATTTTTATCATTTATATCTGCCATATTGAATCCGCCATTTTCGTTTTGAAAATCTAACATCATATTTGCAAATAAGCGACCTCAAAATCCAAAGTATCATAAATTTTATAAAGGTCCGAACATTTTAATGGCTCATGCTCGCAAAATTGGACACAGTATTTCGAATTTTGAAAAAAAAAACGACACATTAAAAATCAATGACCCCAAAAACTTACATATCAGAAATTTCATCAAGTTCCGAAATTTTTAATCATTTATGTCCGCTATATTGAATCCGCCATTTTGAATTTTGAAAAAATAACATCAGATTTGAAATCAGCGACATCAAGAAAATTAGTGTCATTAATTTTATCAAGGTCCAAACACTTTTAATCATTTATATCTACTATATTGGATCCCCCATTTTGAATTTTAATATGCAACATCAGATTTGAAAATAGTGACACCAAAAACCCAAGTACCAACCATTTGATTAAGATCCGAACATTTTCAATCATTTATGTCTGCAATATTTGATCCATAACATTGAATCCGCCATTTTGATTTTTTTAAGTAAAAAATAATTTTTTAAATCAGCGGCCACAAAAACCTAAATATCACAAATTTTATCAAGGCCCAAACATTTTTATATACATATAGCCGCCATATTGGATACGACATATTGAATTTTTTAAATCTAACACCATATTTCGATTGAGTGACCCCAAAAACGTAAGTATTGCCAATTACATTAAGATCCGAAAATTTTTAATAATTCAGTTCCGCCATATTGACTCCACCATTTTGAATTCTTAAAATTCAACATCAGATTTGAAATAAGCAACCCCAAAATCCTAAATATCATAAATTTTATCAGGGTCCAAACATTTTAAATAATTTATATCTGCCATATTGGATCCACCATTTTGAATTTTTAAAATCTAAGTTTAGATTTTAAAGCTTAATTAGTTGAATATTAATTTTATTTGTGGAAAATTGCACTATTTGGTTGAAAATTCATCATCTCTTCGGTCGAAAATTAATTTTCCCAACTGAAAATTTGACTATTCCATTTTTGTTTTAAAAATTGATCGTCTTTAGTTGAAAATTAAACTGCTAACTAAATTTGCAGTTTAAACAATTAATTTTAAACTTAAAAACAAAACAATACTCAACAAAATAATTCAGTTTTCAACCAAAAAGTTGTAGTGGTCAACTTTTTGGTAATAAACTGAATTATTTTGTTGAATATTGATTTTTTCAATTTTAAAATCAATTGTTTAAGCTGCAAATTTAACTATTCCATGACTGGCTTGAAATTGATTGTTTTTATTTGAAAATTTAACAATTTTTTAATTATCTACATTGTTTATTGAAATTTTCACTATTTTGATAAATATACATTTTTTGGTTTAAAATCAATTTTTTCAACTGGAAATTTTACTATATCATTTTTTTGTACAAAAATGTAATTTGTTGTTAAAAATGTAACAGTTTGGTTAAAAATTCATCTTTTTGGTTGACGATTACACTCTCTGACTCTATCTTTTTCAAAATTTGTTTTCCTCTTTGAATAAATTAAAAAGTAAAAAAAAAAGAAAAACTGTTAATTAAACTTCCAATAATTTTTAAAACATTTGTTCAAAATTTCAAGAACAGAATATTGTTTTCTATATTACTTAGGAACCATTTACAATTTATATTTTCTTTTAGAAATAAATTTTTAGAATTAAACCCTCTTCATTTGAGACTTGCGATTTGAAAAATTCAGGAAAATTAAAAAGAATACTGAAAAGAACCACTCAAGTCAAATTCACGCAACATGCAGCCAATCAGATGCGAGTTATTCGAAAATTAAACGACAAAACATTAGAAAACGTTCTAAAACGAAAAAAAAGTTCTAAATCGTTATTAAATTTGATTTTGAATCTCTTGAGGTGGCTTTCTAACAAAAATTTAGCATGATTAACAAATATAAAAATATTTAATAAAAAATATCCTAAACTACTTAACCGTTTCCAGCAGATTCAAATTCTTCCCATTCTTGCGGAGTCACCTCGACAACAACAAACCTCAAACCTAACCTTCAAAAAATTGACACTTGTAATTTCCCACCTTGCTCGAAACCGACCCTTTTCTTTTAAAAATCCGTTAAAAGAAGTGAAATAAAATCTCAAAAATGGAAGAAATGGACGTAGGGGATGTGGCGACTCCCGGAGAAGACGAGGAACGCGAAAATGCGAAGTTAAAGAACTTAAAAATCGATAAAAAAGGCGACGTAGAAGACGAAAACCAGATGATCGACGACGAGGAAAAAGTGAGCGAGGATGAAGACAGCGAACCCGAGGGCAGTGAAAAGGACGAGGAGGACCTCGACGATGACGATGAGGATGATGTCGACGAAGCCGAGGTTAAAATCTTCGAGGCAAGGCTCGTTCAAAATCCCTACGAATATGACAGCCACGTTTCTCTTATTAGCAAATTCCAAAAAATGGGAGAATTGGAGAGATTACGAGCTGCGAGGGAAAATATGAGTTCCAAGTATCCCCTCAGTCCCGAATTGTGGAAATCCTGGATCCAAGATGAGATTAAACTGGCTATTACAGAAGATGAGAAAAACGCCGTTGTTGCACTTTGCGAAAGGGCCGTCAAGGATTATTTGTGTGAGTTTCGTAGATTTTTTATCTTTTTAATTCGAATTCTGTATTCTTTTCAGCTAAAGACTCATTTTTTTTATGTTTTTCTGTGGGATTTGGGCGAGCTTTTACTCCAATTTTGTGCGGGAAGAAGTTTGAGGTTATGTTTTGCATTTAGCCGCGAATTTATGGCGGATTTTTGAAAATCCATTAATTTTGTTAAATATTCATATTTTCGGGTTGAAAATTAACTTTTTTTTTGAAAATTCATATTTTTGGTTTCAAAATTAAACTGTTTTGTAGAAAAATCGTTATTTTTGTTGCAAAAATGAGCAATTTCGTACAAAATTTAACTATTCGGTTGAATATTTATTCATTTTGTTGAAAATTTGGTTAAGAATTCATTCTTTTAGGTTCAAAATCCACCTGTTTTGTTGAATATTCGTCTTTTTGGCTTAAAAATTTAGCAATTTGGTACAAAATGCAACTATTTCAGTAGAAAATTCATCTATTTGTATGAAAATAACCTTTTTTTTTAAATTATTTGTTGCTTGAAAATTAAACTGTTTTGTAGAAAAATTCGTATTTTAGTTAAAAAATGTAATCATTTTGTTGAATAGTCTGTTAAAAAGTCATTATTTTAAATTGAAAATTCATCTGTTGTGTTCAATATCTGTCTATTTTGGCTTAAAAATTCAGCAATTTTATAGAATATTTAACTAATTTTTATGAAAGCTTAATTATCTTTTTAAAAATTTAACAGTTTTGGAAAAAAATTATAATTTTTGTCTTGCAAATTAAAGTTTTATGTACAAAAAGTCGTCTTTTTTGTTTGGAATTTCCGCAATTTGGTACAAAATTAAACTATTTTTTTGGAAATGTAATCATTTTGTTGAAAACTCTGTTAAAAAGTCATTATTTTAAATTGAAAATTCATCTGTTGTGTTCAATATCTGTCTTTTTTGGCTTAAAATTTCAGCAATTTTATAGAAAATTTAACTAATTTTTATGAAAACTTAATTATCTTTTTAAAAATTTAACAGTTTTGAAAAAAATTAAATTTTTTGTTGAAAATTCTTATTTTAAAAAATTCTAATTTTTGTCTTGCAAATTAAAGTTTTATGTACAAAAAGTCGTCTTTTTGGTTTGGAAGTTCCGCAGTTTGGTACAAAATTAAACTATCTTTTTGAAAATTTAATCATTTTGTTTAAAAATCTGTTAAAAAGTCATTATTTTAAATTGAAAATTCATCTGTTGTGTTCAATATCTGTCTTTTTTGGCTTAAAAATTCAGCAATTTTATAGAAAATTTAACTAATTTTTATGAAAACTTAATTATCTTTTTAAAAATTTAACAGTTTTGGAAGAAAATTAAATTTCTTGTTGAAAATTCTTATTTTAAAAAATTATAATTTTTGTCTTGCAAATTAAAGTTTTATGTACAAAAAGTCGTCTTTTTGCTTTGGAATTTCCGCAATTTGGTACAAAATTAAACTATTTTTTTTGGAAATGTAATCATTTTGTTGAAAATTCTGTTAAAAAGTCATTATTTAAAATTGAAAATTCATCACTTGTATTCAATATTTGTCCTTTTGTCTTGAAAATTCAGCAATTTCATAAGAAATTATACTATTATTTTGAAAACTAAATTATCCTTTTAAAAAATTAACAGTTTTGGAAGACAAATACTTTATTGTTAAAAATTCATATTTTTCTGTTAAAAATTAGTTTTCTGTACAAAAAGACGTCCTTTTGGTTTAAAATTTCAGCAATTTGGTACAAAATTCCACGATTTCATTGCAAATTTAATTATTCTGTGGAAAATATGGTTAAAATGTCATTCTTTTTAGTTGAAAATTTCACTAATTTGTTGAAAATTCGTCTTTTTGGTTTGAAAACACCACTATTTCAGTAGAAAATTCAACTATTTGGATGAAAAAAAACTTTTTTTTCTTGAAATTATTTTTTGCTTAAAATTTAACCTATTTTGTAGGAAAATTCGTATTTTTGGTTTGAAAGTTCAGCAATTTGCTACAAAATTCAACAGTTTGTTTGAAAATTTAATCATTTTGTTGAAAAATCTGTTAAAAAGTAATTATTTTTTATTGAAAATTCAGCAATTTTATTTAAAAAATTTAACTATTTTTTTAAAAACTTAATTATTCAAAAAAAAATTAAATTTCTTGTTGAAAATTAATATTTTTGTGTTAAAAATTAAAGTTTTATGTTCAAAAAGTCGTCTTTTTGGTTTCAAAGTTCTGCAATTTGGTACAAAATTCAACCATTTGTTTGAAAATTCAATCATTTTGTAGAAAATATGGTGTAGAAAATTCGTCTTTTTTTCGTCTCTTTTTAGATTAAAATTTTAACAGATAGAAAATTATTTTTGTAAAACTATTTTGTATAAAAAGTCGTATTTTTAGTTAGAAAATTCAGCAATTTAGTACAAAATTCAACTATTTGGTTGAAAATTTAATCCTTTTTTGAAAAATTGGTTAAAAGGTCATTATTTTTAGTCGAAAATTTATCTGTTTTTTTTTTTAAATAAATATTCCGTTTTTTCGATTAAAATTTTAACAGTTAGGTAGAAAATTAACTTTCTAAAACTGTTTTGTAGAAAAGTCGTCTTTTTGGTTTGAAAATTCAGCAATTTGGTACAAAATTCAACAAATTGTTTTGAAAATTTAATCATTCTGTTGAAAAATCTTTTAAAGAACATTATTTTTATTTGGAAATTCATCTATTTTTATATTCTTTCTAGTTTAAAAATTTAACAGTTTGGTAGAAAATTAACTATTTTTTTGAAAGTTCATATTTTCGGGTTGAATATTAAAATTTTTCCTAGAGAATTCGTCTTTTTAACCTACAAATTCAGCAATTGGCTCAAAATTACACTATTTGGTTGAAAATGTAATCCTTTTGTTGAAAAATTGGTTAAACAGTCATTGTTTTTAGTCGAAAATTTATCTATTTTTTTTATAAATATTCCTTTTTTTTCGATTAAAATTTTAACAGTTAGATAGACAATTATTTTTCTAAAACTGTTTTGTAGAAAAAACGTCTTTTTGTAAAATTCAGCAATTTAACTATTTGGTTGAAAATTTAATCATTTTGTTTTTAAAAACTGGTTTAAAAATCATTCTTTTAAGTCGAAAATACATCTGTTTTATTGAATATTCGTCTTTTTGGCTTGAAAATTCAGCAATTTTATAGAAAGTTAAACTATTCTGTTGAAAACCTAATTATCTTTTTCAAAAATCAACAGTTTGGTAGAAAATTAACTTTCTTGTTAAAAAATCATTTTTTTGTGTTAAAAATTAAAACTTTGTGTAGAAAATGTTTTTTTGTTGCTTAAAAGTTCAGCAATTTGGTACAAAACTCCGCGATTTGATTGAAAATTTAATTATTTTGTAGAACATATAATATATTATTCAACTGATTTGTAGATGTCTTTTTGGTTTGGAAGTGCAACTATTTCAGTAGAAAATTAACAATTAAATTTTTTGTTAAAAATTTATATTTTTGTGTTACAAAATCATTCTTCTTAGTCGAAAAGTTCATCTGTTTTATTGACAATTCGTCTTTTTTGTTTCAAAATTAAGCAATTTGGTAAAAAATTGAACAATTTGATTGAAAGTTTAATTATTTCGTTGAAAAATTGCTTAAAAGTCAATCTTTTTATTTGAAAATTCAACTGTTTTGTTGAATATTTATATTTTTTGTTAAAAATTTAACATTTAGATAGAAAATTAACTTTTTCTGTTAAAAATTCATATTTTTCGGGTTGAAAATTAATATGTTTTGTAGAAAATTCGTCTTTTGGCTCGGAAATTCAGCATTTTATTTGTTTTCTTAATTTTTTATGAATTTAATCGAATTCTTGTCTTTCATCTGAAATTCCTCTAAATTCAATAAACTTTTGCGGAAATCATTGTTTTTTGTTTCTTAATTTTTAAACATTTTTCCAATTCATTTGAATTCTTTTGAATGTAACTTGAATGGTTTTAAAATCTTCTGAATTTGTTCTGAATTTGTGACACGTTGAGCGCGAAAAAAGTACCCTATGTACATGGCAAAAAAGTACCATTTTTTTGGCCTCATAAGGATAAAATTAATATTTTAATATTAAAATATTAATACTTTAGAATTAAATATTTTTGTTTGCAGCGGTAGAACTTTGGTTGGAATATCTACAATTTAGCATCGGAAACATGGGCAGTGAAAAAGACGCGGCAAAAAATGTTCGACAATTGTTTGAACGAGCATTAACTGCAGCAAGTGGACATATCACGAAAGGGGCGATTATCTGGGAAGCATTTAGAGAGTTTGAGAACGTACTTGTTTCAATGGTAATTAACAATTCTACCGATTTACAGACTTTATACTATTTCACACGATTTTCTAATTGGGATTTTTAATTTCGTTTGAATTTAAGAAAAAGAAACGAGAAAAATTAATCTTTTAAAAATAATTCTTTAAAAAGATTCTTAAAATTTAAATTTAGAAGATTCATTTAAAAAATTCTTTCAAATTCTTTAAAAACAGTAAAGAATTATTTTTGGAAGATTAGTTTTCTCATTATTTTTCTTAAATGCAAACTAAATTTAAAATCCCAATAAGAAAATATTTCTATTTTTGGTTTGAAGTTAATTTTTTTCAATTGAAAAGTCTACTAATATCAATGTGGCGAAATGGGGAAATTTAGCTCACTTTGAACAGGGAATTTTAGAAAATAATTTTATTTTTTATTTTAGGACAGGGAGTTTCGGTAAAGAAATACAATTTTACTTGGAACTTAATTTCAAAAACGAAAATTTAATTTTAAAAACCGGGGATTTAATTTAATTTTGGGTTTAATATTCAGCTCTTTTCGTAGAACATTAATCTTTTGTTTAAAATTCATATTTTGTTCCTGATAAGTCAACAAAAACCTTTTTTTTTTTTTATGAAAACTTTTTTTTCTGAACCGGAAATTTCGGCTGATTTCCGGCTGCTGGGCCGGAAAACCGGAAAATGACAGTGAATTTATTTTTTGACCGGGAGTCTTAAAAAAACTTTTAGAATAAAAATTTTGTCCAACTTAGGTTTCAACCGTTTGTTTGTTTTTTAAAAATAATTTTTCAAATTGTGATCTTTATAAATTATTATATCATTCAATTTAGAATGCCGAATTCGAAAATCTTTCACTTCAAAAATTTTCCATTTTTAATAGTATATATTTTAATTTAAAGAATTTTATAATGCAGTTTTAAATGCTTAAAAAGTTAGAAGTTTTTAAAATCGAATTTTTTGTTATAAAAAACAGGGTAGCCGCAGGACCGGGAACCCGTAATTTTACGAATTTTCAAAAGAAAAATCTTCTAAGTTCGATTTTAACCATTTTTTTAATAATTATAATGCAGGTTTGAAAATTTAAATAATTAAAAATTAAAAGCATTTGAAGTTGAAAATGTTTGGTAAAAAACCAGTTTTATTTTATCAACTGTAAATATAAATAAATAAATTATTTTGAAAAGGAATGTGTTTCAATTCAAAAGTTTTAATAAGAATTGAAATTAATATATCATTTATTCTGATAATTTTATTTTTAAATAAAAATTTTCATGATTTATCAATAATATATTTTTAATTCAGAGTTTCAGGTATTCCTTTAAATTCTTTTTTTATATTAAATTTAATTGATAAACCTATCAATATATTATTTCTACTAATTTTTTTAGCCATTAAAAAATGTAAATGTGCGTTTTACTATTTTCAACTTAAAAATAAATCCGTAATAATATAGTCATAATTAAAGGTTTTTATTAAATTTAAAATATTGTGAGTCTAAATTATTTAATTTTTATCCCATTTAATTTAAAATTTCTTAATGCAGAAAAAGAATAAGTATTTCATATTTAGCAATATTTAACTATTCATTTAAGACAAGTAAATTGAAACTAAATATTCGAAAGAAAACAATTTGGAACTGAATTTTTTTACATAGAAAGCTTGATTAAAAACTTGAAATTATTACAAGTAATTTAAACGAACTATGTTAACATTTTTTTCAGAATTTCTAAATATATTTTTAAAATAATCGAAATTTTTCTACAATTTTTGAAAATCCTGCGAAATAAAAAAAATCCTTAAAATCTTGCATAATTTTTCAAAGTGAAAAATCATTTTCAATTTTCCTAAGAATCTTAAGAAATTTTTTAATGATTTTGAAGTCTTTCACTATTCTTAAAAAAATTATAAATTTTTTGTTTGAAATCTGCAAAAATCGACATTTTACTTTAAATTCGGCTGTAAGGATTTTAAATTATTTCAAGTTCTAAATTTAATTCGAATCTTTTTAAAACTTCTAAATATCTTTTAAAATTACTCTAATATTTTTACAAATAATAAGGGTTCTATTGTTATTTATAAATTCAAATTAATTTTTTTATTTATTCATTTTGCTTTGAAATGTATTTCAAAGTTGCGAAAAAAATTCAAAAATTATTTTGAATTTGGCAAAATTTTAAACCACTTCTCGATTTCTCAAGATTTTGAAAAAAAATTTTAAAGGTTTTAAAGAATGCCTAGACTATTTAAAATAAAAATAATTTAACTTCTAATTTAAGAAAAATTAAATTTTTTATTTAGTCTTTATTAATTTATATGAAAAAATGTTTAGAATATAGTTTGATTTCAAAATTCATTGGCCGTGAAAAATGTTTGCGAACCGGGAAATGACCGGGGATTTTTGTCTTCGATTAAAACAGCTACCCTGAAAAATGCAACTGTTTGGTTGAAAATTTAACAATCTGGTTTTAGAAAGTAAACTGGAATCTTCTTTGGATGAAAATTTAACTCTTTTTTTCTAAATTCAGCTGCTTTAGAAAAAATTGTATCTTTCTTGAATGAAAATGCAACTGTTCGGTTGAAAATTCAACTCTTTTTTTTTAAATATTGTATTTTCGATTTTAAAATTCGCCGGCTTTATCAGAAATTATATATTTCTTTAATAAAAATAAAAATATTTGATTGAAAACTCAACAATTTTGTTAAAAAGTCAGACTTTTTGTTCGAAAATTCTTCTGGTTTGTTAAAAATTCATATGTTTCTTAGAAAATGTACTTTTTGTTTAAATTTAATATTTTTGTGTGAAAAAGAAAAGTGAAATTTTTTCTGAATCAAAATTTTATTATTATTTTTTTTTTAATTAAAAATTTGTCAGTTTTAAGAGGAATTTTCCCTTTCTCAGATAAAAATGAAAATCTTTGGTTGAAAATTGAACAATCTTCTTAAAAAGCAATACTTTTTGGTTAAAAATTTGACAATTTAGCAGAAAATTAACTTGTTCTTTACAATTCTTATTTTTGTCTGCAATTCTGCAGTTCTGCAATTTCGTTGAAAATTCAACTATTTCTTATAAAAATTTACTTTTTAATGAAATTTAATATTTTGGTCTTAAAAAGAGAACGGAAATCTTTTCTGGATAAAAATTCCACTATTTAACAAAAAATTTCTAATTAAATTAAAAATTCATCTGCTTTAAGAGAATTTTTTTCTTCCTTAGATAAAAATGCAAATCTTTGTTTGAAAATTTAACAATTTTGTTGAAAAGTCATTCTTTTCGGATTAAAATTCAACTCTATTTATTTTAATTTGCCTTTTTGATTTAAAAATTTATCAGTTTTAAGAGGAATTTTCCCTTTCTCAGATAAAAATGAAAATCTTTGGTTGAAAATTGAACAATATTCTTAAAAAGCAATACTTTTTGGTTAAAAATTCGGCAATTCAGCAGAAAATTAACTCATTCTTCACAATTCTCATTTTTGCCTTAAAAAGTAAACTGGAATAAAAATTGAATTCTTGAATAAAAATGCAGAATAAAAATGCAACTATTTGATTAAAAATTAAACAATTTTGTTAAAAAGTCATATTTTTTGTTCAAATTTAATATTTTGGTGTTGAAAAGGCAACTGTTTGCTTAAAAATTAATTATTTTTTGAAATCTCAACGATTTGATTAAAAATTTATTTTTTCTAATCAAAATATAATTATTTGATTAAAAATTCATCTTTCTTATTCAGGAATGAACTTTTTTTTCTTGAAAATTCATCTTTTTGAGTTTAAAATTCAACTGCTTTCTGAAACTTTCGACTTTTTAGGCAGAAAAATCATCGCTTTTTGTAGGCATTCTTATTATTTTACCCTAAATTCTTTCAAATTTGTAAATGTTTTTCAATTCCATCGATTTTTTTTTCTCTGATTAAAAATATTTTAGAGAATTTTAAAAAATCCCAAGAATTTTTTAAATTAGTTTTATAAATTTAAAGGGACTTCAAAGTGCTTGAAATGTTTTAGGATAAAGAATTTTGTCGAATTTCGGGTGATATGCAACGATTTTACATTGATCATTTGTTGAAATAATAAAAGGATTTTAAATATTTTAAGGTAATTTTTCAAATATTCTGGAATTTTTAGGAGCTTTAAAAAATTTTAAAGGATTTCAAATGATTTTAAAGGATTTGAAATTTTTTAAATTTATTTTAAAAAATTACAATTTTTATTTTTTAAAGAATTTGAAATATTTTCGGATATTTTAAAAGATTCCAAAGAATTTCCAAGATATTTAAACAATTTAAAGCGATTTCTAAGGGTTTTAATAATATTAAGGGATTTTAACATTTCAGTGGATTCCAAAGAATTTATTCACAAAAATTAAGGGATTTCGTAGAAATATTGTTTGAACTTACTCAACTTGATGAATTTTTTTCATATTTTTTAATTGTGTTCAATTTACCTGATTGCTTTTTAAATTCAGTTTGGTTTATTATGATTTTCATCGATTTCTTCGTATTTCCCTTTAAATTCATTTAAATTTTACTGAAACCAATGGAATGTTTTCGATTTTTAAAAAATTGTCCAATTCATTTGTATTCTTTTGAATTTTTTTGTAGTGATTAGTCACTTTTTTGGTTAAAAATTAGTAGGTTTGCAAATATTGGATGAGATTTGAAAATACTTTTTGAAACTCACCTTGAATTCCGATTAATTTACCCTTGAATTCTTTTAAATTTTTTGGAATCCGCTTGAATTTTTCAATTCACTTGGATTCTTGTTTTACTTAATTCTACCCATTTCAATGGATTTTTTTCAATTTTTTAAACAGTTTTTATTTACTTCATCCGAAAGTCTTTTAAAGTTACCTTAAAGTATCAGGCATTTCGTCAAATTTAAAATTTAAAATCATTAATTATAAATAAAATACTTAAAACGGAACCAAAAAGCTAAACTTTGACAATTACAATTTTAATTGTTCTATTTAAAAAAATTTAATTTATAAGTCAACTTCATTAATTTTGACGTATAAATAACAATTAAACACATATTATTTTTAGAAAAAATTCGAAACAACATGTACATGTTTCAAGATTTGAAATAGAATTTCGAAGCATTTTAAGGATTTTTTAACTATTTAAAATAAAAATAATTTAACATAATTTAATCGGAGAATTTTCAATCTTTTACAATTTTATAGTTGGAACTAGAATTAATTCAGAATAATAACCGGGAATTTCCAATTTTAACAAATTCCAAGCTAGCACTGAAAATTTTCGAAAAGAAACAAAATTCTAAATTGGAACAGGAAATTTTTCCAAAGAATTATAATTCTGAGTTGAAGCAAAGAATTTTTCTTGTAATGGGGAATGTTAAAATTTATATAAATTCCGAATTGTAACAGAGAATTTTTTATTAAAATGAATTCTAATTTTAAGTTGAAACGTGATATTTTCAAGAAAAATTAAAATTATAAATTGGAACAGGGAATTTTACAAAAATTTGAATTCTTTTTGAAAACAGAAAATTTTTGAAAAGTATTAAAATTTCGGATTTGAACAAGGAATTTTCAATTTTCAATAAATTCTGAGTTGGAACTGGAATTTATCCAGGAGAATAACAATTTTGAATGGAAAATTGAATTTTGTTAACAAAATTATTATTCTGTGTTGTAACGAGGTATTTTCGAAAAAAATTAAATTATGAATTGGATCAGGGAATTTTTCCAAAAAGTTCAAAATTCTAAAAAATTATTTGAAATGGAGAATTTTTGAAAAGAGCTAAAATTCTGGATTTAAACAGGGAATTTTTCAAAAAGAATTAAAATTTTCCGTTTAAATAAGCAATTTTCAATTTTTAACCAATTCTGAGCTGGAATCAGAATTTAAAATTGCTTAAAATGATATAATTTTGAATATTTTTAAATTTAGTGATTGATTCTTCAATTTAGAGCATTAAAAGGGGCGGCCGAAAAATCCCGAAAAATTATTATAAAATTATAAAATTCCCGAAATTAAACATTAAAAATAATTTGTAAAAATAATATTTTATTTGTAATCAATAAAACATATTTATGAAAAAAATGTAATTGTTTAATTTCGGGAATTTTTCAGTTTAGATATTTTATAATTCGGTAATTTTCTGTCAGGAATTTTATTATTTGGGAATTTTCCAATTTGGTAATATTATAAATTATAATAAATATTAATTTTAATAAAATAATAATGAATAATAATAAATAATATAATAATATTAATTATAATAAATTATAATATTATAAATTGTCGTGAATGTTTTTATTCGTGAATTTTCCAATCAGGGAATTTTATTATTCGAGAATTTTATTAATCGGTAATTTTACATTTCGGGAATTTTATTAATAGAGAATTTTAATATTCTGGAATTTTCCAATTAGGTATTTTTATTTTTTGTCAATTTTATTATCCGCGAATTTTCTAATTCGGGAATTTTATTTTCCGGGATTTGTCAGTCGTCCCATTTCATTATTGGCGAATTTTATTATTCGGGAATTTTCCAATTCCGTAATATTATAAACCTCCGTGAATTTTATTATTGGCGAATTTTATAATTCGAGAATTTTATTATTCGGGAATTTTATTATTCGGGAATTTTCCAATTCCGCAATATTATAAACCTCCGTGAATTTTATTATTCGGGAATTTTATTATTCGAGAATTTTATTATTTGGGAATTTTTCAATTTGGTATTTTTATTTTTCGGCAATTTCATTATTGGCGAATTTTATTATTGACGATGTTTATTTTTCGCCAATTTTATTATTGGCGAATTTTATTATTCGGGAATTTTATTTTTCAAGAATTTTATTATTTGGGAATTTTTCAATTTGGTATTTTTATTTTTTGGCAATTTCATTATTGGCGAATTGTATTATTGGCGAATTTTATAATTCGAGAATTTTATTATTCGGGAATTTTCCAATTCCGTAATATTATAAACCTGCGTGAATTTTATTATTCGGGAATTTTATTATTCGAGAATTTTATTATTTGGGAATTTTTCAATTTGGTATTTTTATTTTTCGGCAATTTCATTATTGGCGAATTTTATTATTGACGATGTTTATTTTTCGGCAATTTTATTATTGGCGAATTTTATTATTCGGGAATTTTATTTTTCAAGAATTTTATTATTTGGGAATTTTTCAATTTGGTATTTTTATTTTTTGGCAATTTCATTATTGGCGAATTGTATTATTGGCGAATTTTATAATTCGAGAATTTTATTATTCGGGAATTTTTTAATTCCGTAATAGTATAAACCTCCGTGAATTTTATTATTCGGGAATTTTATTATTCGACAATTTTATTATTTGGGAATTTTTCAATTTGGTATTTTTATTTTTCGGCAATTTCATTATTGGCGAATTTTATTATTGGCGATGTTTATTTTTCGGCAATTTTATTATTGGCGAATTTTATTATTCAAGAATTTTATTATTCAGGAATTTTTTAATTTGGTATTTTTATTTTTTGGCAATTTCATTATTGGCGAATTTTATTATTGGCGAATTTTATAATTCGAGAATTTTATTATTCGGGAATTTTTTAATTCCTTAATATTATAAACCTCCGTGAATTTTATTATTCGGGAATTTTATTATTCGACAATTTTATTATTCGGGAATTTTTCAAATTGGTATTTTTATTTTTTGGCGATTTCATTATTGGCGAATTTTATTATTCGGAAATTTTCCAATTCCGTAATATTATAAACCTCCGTGAATTTTATTATTCGGGAATTTTTCAATTTGGTATTTTTATTTTTTGGCAATTTCATTATTGGCGAATTTTATTATTGGCGAATTTTATAATTCGAGAATTGTATTATTCGGGAATTTTATTATTCGGGAATTTTCCAATTCCGTAATATTATAAACCTGCGTGAATTTTATTATTCGGGATTTTTATTATTTGGGAATTTTTCAATTTGGTATTTTTATTTTTTGGCAATTTCATTATTGGCGAATTTTATTATTGGCGAATTTTATTATTCGGGAATTTCCCAATTCCGTAATATTATAAACCTCCGTGAATTTTATTATTCGGGAATTTTTCAATTTTGTATTTTTATTTTTTGACAATTTCATTATTGTCGAATTTTATTATTCGGAAATTTTCTAATTCCGTAATATTATAAACCTCCGTGAATTTTATTATTAGGGAATTTTTCAATTTGGTATTTTTATTTTTTGGCAATTTCATTATTGGCGAATTTTATAATTCGAGAATTTTATTATTCGGGAATTTGTCGATTTGGTATTTTTATTTTTTGGCAATTTCATTATTGTCGAATTTTATTATTGGCAAATTTTATTATTCGGAAATTTTCCAATTCCGTAATATTATAAACCTCCGTGAATTTTATTATTCGGGAATTTTATTATTCGAGAATTTTATTATTTGGGAATTTTTGAATTTGGTATTTTTATTTTTTGGCAATTTCATTATTGGCGAATTTTATTATTGGCGAACTTTTTTCTTTGATTAAAACGGTCACCCTGAAAAAGTATCCTTTTGTTCCTATATTTAATCACACAGGAACTGTAGGGTCTGAAATAAAAAATTTACCAGCCATTAAAAAAACCAAAAAAGAAAAAAAAAACATTTTTCTCTTCTTGAACCCTGAAATTGAAGAGACTTTCAACATGTGCAGGTCGACCCGTCGAAGCCAGGTGAGCGAAAAGAGCAGATCGACCGGGTCGGCAAGCTCTTCACTCGTCAGTTGAAAGTGCCGCTCCTCGATATGGAAAAAACCTTCGAGGAGTACGAGGCCTGGCGTTCTGGAGAGGGCGCCGAAGCAACAATTGACCAGGAAAACCTGATCTCCAGCTACGAGACCGCTTACAAAAAACTCAATGACCGTTTGCCGTTCGAAGAGAAGCTCGTTTCCGCCCAAAACGAGAGCGAGTTGATCGATTCCTACAATGCTTATTTGATGTACGAGAGAAAGTATGTCGGGGATCCGGGTCGAATCACTGTTCTCTATGAACGAGCCCTCGCCGAACTCAGTCTTCAAGCCACGCTCTGGCTCGATTATGTGACTTATCTCGAGTCCGAGCTGAAAATCGAGGAACTCTTGGACCCAGTTTTCAAGCGAGCAGTGCGAAATGTGCCCTGGTGCTCGCGCATTTGGGAGAAGCGCATCCGGGCTTACGAGAGGTGGAAGAAGCCCGTTTTGGAAGTGCAGCATGTGTTTGAAGAAGCTCTCCAAGCCGGATTCAATACCGCGGATGAGTACCGAAATCTCTGGGTTTTGTATTTGGAATTTTTGCGACGACGGATCGATCTTGTGGATGACGAGGATGAGAGGGACAAGCAGCTGGAGACGCTGAGAAATACGTTTAATCGAGCCTGCGAATATTTGGCGAAGACTTACGGTTTGGAGGGCGATCCGAATTGTGTGATTTTGCAATTCTGGGCGAGAACGGAGGCTATTCATGCGAAGGACATGGAAAAGGCGCGAGAACTTTGGACGGATATTCTCTCGCAAGGACATAATGCGAAGGCAGCCAGTTGGTTGGAATACATCAGTTTGGAAAGGTCAGTGGAGAGAATTTTTCTTTGCCAATTTTTATTTTATTTCTAAATTTTAAGAAAAGTTATTCCTATTTCAAGATTTGGTCACGATGGGTTCCGAACATTCACTATTACTCACTCATCTTCTTCCGCAACTGAAAATTAACTTTTTGGTCGAAAATTTAACTCTATTTTTTTTTTAATTCATCTTTATCGTTAGAAAATTTAACTACGTGGTTCAAAATTTATTTTTTTATACAAAATTTAATTATTCCATTTATAAATTCTCAACATTTATAATTGAGAAAGTATATAATCAAGTTTTTTAATGGCGTCTGTCCGTCCGTCTGTCCGTAAACACGATAACTCTCGAAAAAATGAACGGATAAAATCCATCTTTAGCACACTTTTTTTAGATCCTAAAAGAAAGGTCGAGTTCGTTAACCAGCCATTTTTGATAAAAATTGAAAAAAGTGAGCGCATTTTGAAAATTTTTGAGACCACATTTTTTCTGAATTTCATAATTCTTTGTACGGATATTTATAGTATTAATAAGGACAAACAATTTATCCTTACGACTTTTTTCGATAAAAAAAAACATTCTCAGAGTTATAGCGTTTTCAAAATTTTTTTAATCAACCGAAAATGAATATTTTAAGCCAAAAAACGCACGATATGGAAAAAAGTCGAGAGAAGAAAAACATTGCTTTTTGAAAGCCCTACAAGATTATTATAACAAATTTTTGGATTTTCTTGAAAAATACAAAATTCCATTTACTGCCATACTGCCATCTAAAAGAGATCTTTTTGCGCAATGAGAATGTGCCCATTTTTTATTTTAAAACATTTTTTTATGAATTAAAAAGATAAAGATTTGGTAAAAAATTCATTTAAGTTGTTGAAAATTCGTCAATTTGTTTGAGCATTCAAATATTTTGTTATGAATCCGTCTTTTTTATATTATATCAACTGTTTTTTTTATGCATTAAAAACTAGTTTTTAAAGCAAAAATTTATATTTTCCATTTCTTATTGTAAATTTATCTTTTTTGTTGAAACTTCAACTATTTGTTTAAAAATTCATGCATGTTTTAAAAAATTTGTTGTTTTTTTTTTAGAAAATTATTCTCCCAGTTGGAAAATTCAACTGTAATTTCTAATTTAAGCTATTCTATTTTTTATAAAAAAATTTCTTTTATAAATTAAAAATATAAATATTTGGTCAAAAACTCATTTAGCTTGTTGAAAATTCGTCAATTTGGTTGAAGATTCAATTGTTTTGTTATAAATCTGTCTTTTTTAGTTTATATCAACTGGTTTAAAGGTTTTTATTTTCGTTGAAAATGATTTTTTAAACTAAAAATGTTTCGATTCCATTTTTGCTTGAAACTTTATCTAGTTTAAATGAAAATGGCACTATTGCGTTGAAAATTGATGTACTTTTGTAGAAAATTTAATTTTTTAATAGAAAATTAATCTTATTGACAAAAATTCATCTTTGAAAAGGTAAAAATTCAGGTTTGTGCTAAAAAATTTTCAAATCTTTTGTTAAAAATCAACTATTTTGTTAAAGTCATCTTTGTTGACAAGTAATTCAACTATTTTGAAGGAAATTCGTATTTTTAAATTGAAAATTCGTCTTCTATGGTAGAAAAGTCATCTTTCTCTGTTAAAAATTCATCTCCCGCAACTAAAAATGAATTTTTTGATCGAAAATTCAACTGTATTTAAAAATAAATCATCTTAATGGTTAGAAAATTTAACTATGTGGTTCAAAATTAATTTTTTTACAAAAAATTGAATTATTCCATTTTTTATTGTAAATTTATCTTTTTTTTTTAAACTTTCACAATTTGCTTAAGCTATTCTATTTTTGATGAAAAAAATTTCTTTTATAAACTAAAAATATAAAAATTTGGTAAAAAAAAGTCATTCAGCTTGTAAATAAGTAATTTTGGTTGAGCGTTCAAATATTTTGTTATAAATCCGTTTTTTTAGTTTATATCAACTAGTTAAAAATTTTTTTCGTTAAAACTGAGATTTTAAAGTAAAAATTTATCGTTTCCATTTTTGCTTAAAAATTTATCTGGTTCAGTTAAAAGTGAAATTATTTCTTTGTTAAAAAATCATTTGCCGCAATTGAAAATGAACTTTTTTGTCGAAAATTCAACTGTCTTTAAAAGAAAATTATCTTTATGGTTAGAAAATTTAACTATGTAGTTCAAAATGAATTTATTTTTATTTAAAATTATTGTAGCCAGAATTTATTCTAGGAATAATGTCCACGATCATACACAATGTGAGGTTCACAAAAAGTTCGTTTTATTGTAAAACGTAGAATCAAACAACATTAGGCTATAAAAAGCTTGAAAGACAGAAAAGAACTAACTGAATGATCACATGACCAAAAATTAAAAAATTTAAGAAACACGTCAGAACTTTTCAATAATGCATAATGCTTGTTAATTGGTGCACTTTACAAAATCCTCAACAAAAATTTATCTTATTTTGTTGAAACTTCAACTATTTGCTTAAGCTATTCCATTTTTGATTTTAAAAATTTCTTTTATAAATTAAAAATATAAAAATTTGGTAAAAAAAAGTATTTTATCTTGTTGAAAATTCGTCAATTTGGTTAAGCATTCAAATATTTTGTTATTAGCCTGTCCTTTTTAGCTATATCAACTGGTTTAAACTTTTTTATTTTCGTTGAAAATTAATTTTTAAACTAAGAATGTTTCGATTCCATTTTTGCTTGAAAATTTATCTGGTTTAGTTGAAAGTGGCACTATTTGGTTGAAAAATTTATGTATTTTGTGGAAAATTTGATCTTTTAATAGAAAATTAATCTTATTGGATCAAAATTGATCTTTGTATGGTAAAGATTCAGGTTTGTGCTAAAAAAATTTCAAATCTTTTGTTAAAAATCAACTATTTTGTTGAAGTCATCTTTGTTCGGAAAAAATTCAATTATTTTGAAGGGAATTCGTCCTTTGAAATTGAAAATTCATCTTCTATGGTTGAAAAGTCATCTTTATTGGTTAAAAATTCATCTCGCTCAACTGAAAATGTACTTTTTGGTCGAAAATTCAACTGTCTTTAAAAAAAATTGATCGTAATGGTTAGAAAATTTAACTATGCGGTTCAAAATGAATTTTTTTTATTCAAAATTTAACTATTCCATTTTTTATTCTAAATTTATCTTTTTTTTTTTGTAAACTTCAACTATTTGCTCAAGCTATTCCATTTTTGATCAAAAAATTTCTTTTATAAATTAAATATATAAATATAAAAATGTAAATATTATGTTATGAATCTGTCCTTTTTAGTTTATATCAATTAGTGTAAATTTTTTTTATTTCGTGGAAAATTTCATCTTTCAATATAACATTTACCTTTTTAGATAAAAATTCATTTTTTATGGTAAAAATTAAGGTATGTGCTGAAAAAAATTTCAAATCTTTTGTTAAAAATAAACTATTCAGAAGGAAATTCGTCCTTTCAATTAAAAAAGTCATCTTCTATGGTAGAGAAATCATCTTTCTTGGTTAAAAATTCATATCCCGCGACTGAAAATGAACTTTTTGGTCGAAAATTCAACTGTGTTTTAAAAAAATTCATCTTTATCGTTAACAAATTTAACTTTGTGGTTCTAAATTAATTTTTTTATTCAAAATTAACCTATTCCATTTTTTATGGTATTTTTTGAGACTTCAACTATTTGTTTAAAAATTCATGTATGTTTTTAAAAATTGTTTTTTTTTAGAAAATTATTCTTCCAGCTGGAAAATTAAACTATTATTTTTAATTTAAGCTATTCCATTTTTGATAAAAAAATTTCTTTTATAAATTAAAAATACAAAAATTTGGTAAAAAAGTCATTTAGCTTGTTGAAAATTTGTCAATTTGGTTGAGCATTCAAATATTTTGTTATGAATTGTTATGAAAATTTATGTGGGTCAGTTGAAAGTGACACTATTTTGTTGAAAATTCATGTATTTTGTGGAAAATTTCACCTTTTAATAGAAAATTGATCTTTTTAGATAAAAATTCATTTTTGAATAGGTAAAAAATCAGATTTGTGCTGAAAAAATTGCATATATTTTGTTACTTTTAACCATAGAAGTGAATTTTCACTTTAAATAATTTATCTTCAACTGGAATAGTTAAGTTTCAAGTTTGAAAACATAATTTTCTACTAAGGAGATGAATTTTTAACAAAAATGATAAATTTTCAACTAAAATGATGAATTTTGAACAATAAAATGAGCTTTTAACAAAGTGGTTTCACCTTCAACCAAGCAGTTCCATTTTAAATTTTAAAAAAAGATGAATTTTCAACAAATAAGCAATCGCATACATTTTGGACTTTCAAACTTAAAAGATAAATTTTCAAGCACATGGTCGAATTGTTGAACGAAAAAGTTTTAATTTCAACCAATAACCGTTGCATTTTAAAACTAGAAATTTGAGTGTTTTAGATTTTTAAACTCAAAAAGATCATTTTTCAATTTAAAAAAAACTCAGTCTCAGTCAAATATTTGAATTTTCAACCAAAACAAAATTAATTAAAAATAAAACCGTTGCATTTAAAACAAACAAATGAAATTTTTAGCAGGAAAGACCATTTTCAACAAAGTAGTTAAACTCTCAACTAAATAGTTTAATTTATAACTAAATGGTCCACTTTTTTATAAATAAAGAATAAAATTCAACTAACTGTTGCATTTTCAACCAAATTGTTGTATTTTTAAGCAAAAAAAACGAATTTTTTTAGAGCTAAGTTAAATTTTCAAGAAAAAATGGAATGATAGTCGGTCTTTAACAACAACACAATCAACAAAATAGTTAAATTTTTAAACAATAAATTGAATTGTTCACAAAATAGATAAATTTTTAACTTAATAATTGAATTTTCGACCAAAAAAGATGGAGTTTCTTCCAAAATAGATGATTTTTAAAGTCAAAATGACAACATTTTTAACAAAATACATGGAATGCAAAGAAATAGTTCAATTTTCAACTAAAAAATATACATTTTTATCCAAAAATAATGTTTAGGTAATGCTACCTGAACAACTATGTGCTGACTTAAGAATTAAACTAGACATATTATTTTCGAACTATAATAATTATGGTTTTTGGTAAAAAATTCAAATGTTTTGTAGAAAATTTGCCTTTTTACCTTGAAAATTCCACAATTCGTTTCAAATTATTTATCATTATTGACAAAAAAAATTGGTATAATTCAAAATTTAATCATTTTTCTTAAACATACGTCTTTTCAGTTAAAAAAATTAATTATTTTTGCAGACATTTCATCTTCTTTGGCTATAAATTGAATTGCTTTGTTAAAATCTAATCTGCTTCGATTTAAAATTAACTTTTTTGTAGAAAATGTATTTCTGCGGTTGAAAATTCAACCATTTCGCAGAAAAGTCGTTTTTTTTTGGTTGAAAATTTATGATTTTTATTAGAAAATTCATGTTTATTATTCCATATTTTATTGTGGTTTTATTATTTTTTGTGTAAACTTCAACTATTTGCTTAAGTTATTCCATTTTTGATAAGAAAATTTCTTTCATAAATTAAAAATATAAAAAAGATTTGGTAAAAAATCCATTTAGCTTGTTGAAAATTCGTCAATTTGGTTAAGCATCCTAATATTTTGTCATAAATCCTTCTTTTTTAGATTATATCAACTGTTTGTTTTTTTTTCTTTTTGCATCGAAGAATTAGTTTTTAAAGTAAAAATGTATCGTTTCCATTTTCGCTTGAAAATTTATGTGGTTTAGATAAAAGTGAAATTATTTCGTTGAAAATTCATGTATTTTGTGGAAAATTTAATCTTCTGATAAAAAATTAATCTTATTGGAAGAAACTCTTCTTTGTAAGTTAAAAATTCAGGTTTGTGCTGAAAAAATTGAAAAAATTTTGTTAAATTTATCTTCTATGTTAAAAAAGTCATCTTTATTGGTTAAAAATTCATTTCCCGCAACTGGAAATGAACTTTTTTCTCGAAAATTCAACTGTCTTTTAAAAAAATCCATCTTTATGGTTAGAAAATTTAACTGTTTAGTTCAAAATTAATTTTTTTTAAACAAAATTTAATAATTTCATTTTTTATTGTAAATTTATCTTGTTTTGTTGAAACTTCAACTATTTGTTTAAGCTATTCTATTTTAGATATTAATTAAAAATATAAAGATTTGGTAAAAAAATTCATTTAGGTTTTTGAAAATTCGTCAATTTGGTTAAGCATTCAAATTTTTTGTTATGAATCTGTCTTTTTTAGTTTATATCAACCGTTTTTTTTGCATTGAAAATTATATTTTAAAGTAAAAATGTATTGTTTCCATTTTTGCTTTAAAATTTCATCTTTCAATAGAAAATTTATCTTTTTAGGTAAAAATTGATCTTTGTATTGTAAAAATTCAGGTTTGTGCTGAAAAAATTGCAAATCTTGTGTTGAAAATTAATTATTTTGTTACGTTTATTTTTATTGGCAGAAAAATCATCTAATTTAAAGGAAATGCGTGTTTTTAAATTGAAAATTCATTTCTATTGTAAAAAAAGTTATCTTTAGCGGTTAAAAATTCATCTCCTGCAACTAAACATTAACTTTTTTGTCGAAAATTCGACTGTCCTTAAAAAAATTCATCTTTATGGTTACAAAATTAGTAGTTCAAAATTAATTTTTCTTATACAAAATTTAATTATTCCATTTTTAATTGTAAATTTATCTTTTTTGTGGAAACTTCAACTATTTTTTAAAACGATTCCATTAAATTTATGCGGTTCAGTTGAAAGTGAAATTATTTCGTTGAAAATTCATGTATTTTGTGGAACATTTAATATTTTAATAGAAAATTAATGTTATTCGAAAAAAATCATCTTTTTAATGTCAAAATTTAGGTTAATTTTTTTTTATTCCAAATTTAGTTATTCCATTTTTCATTGTAAATTTATTTTATTTTGTTGAAACTTCAATTATTTATCTAAAAATTCATGTATGTTTTAAAAATGTTGTTTTTTTTCATAAAATTATTCCTCAAGCTTGAAAAATTATTTTAAATGTATGCTATTCAAAAAAATTTCTTTTATATATGAAGACTACAAAGATTTGGTAAAAAAGTCATTTAGCTTGTTGAAAATTCGTCAATTTGGTTAAGCATTCAAATAATTTTTTATGAATCTGTCTTTTTTAGTTTATGTCAGTTAGTTTAAAGTTTTTTTTTGTTGAAAATTAGTTTTTAAAGTAAAAATTTATTGTGTACATTTTTGCTTGAAAATGTATGAGGTTCAGTTTGTTGCTTTTTTTTTAGAAAATTATTTATCCACCTGGAAAATTCAAGTATTATTTTCAATCTAAGTTATTCCATTTTTATTTTAAAAAACGTTTATAAATTAAAAACATAACATTATGGTAAAACAACTGATTTAGCTTCTTGAAAATTCGTAAATTTTATTGAGGATTCAAATATTTTGTTATGAACCCCTCTTTTTTAGTTTATAACATCTAGTTTAAAGTTGTGTTTTTTTCTTTGAAAATTAGTTTTTATACTAAAAATTTTTCGATTCCATTTTTGCTTTGGAAATTTATCTTTCATAGTTGAAAGTTGCACTAGTTCGTTAAAAATTCAAATGTTTCAGTGAAAATTAATTAATTTTGTGAAGAATTCGTCTTTCAATAGAAAATTAATCTTATTAGATAAAAATTCATCTTTGTAAGATAGAAATTCAGCTGTCTGGTGTGAAAAAAATTCAAATACTTTGTTAAAGTCATGTTTGCTGATTAAAAATTCATCTCTCGTGGCTAAAAAAAGGTTCTTTTTGTCGGAAATTGAACCCTCTTCTAAAAAAAATGCGCCTATTTGTTATAAAAATTGAACCATTCGGTTAAAAATGCAAATACTAAAATACTTTTTGAACACGGATTTAACTTTAATTTGTCGGACATTTCCTAGAAAAATAAAAATTTTTCTAGGTGTTACGGAACCACAAAACACCTGAGAAAACTCTACCCAAAGGCTCTTTTGGTCGTGAAGGATTGGCCGGAAAGTATTGCCAATGCCTGGCTAGATTTTGAACGAGACGAGGGAACACTGGAACAGATGGAAATTTGCGAAGCCAAAGTAAAAGAGAGACTCGCAAAAGTTAATGACGAGCGTCAAAAGTCGCAGGGTTTCTCAAATCCTGTTGACGTTTTTGCCCAGTCGAGGAAAATGGGAAAGAGGAAAGCCGAAGAAACCGGCAAGATGAGAAAGGGCCTCGGAATATCGCCAAAAAAAATTTTACGAACGATTTTGAGCGAGAAACCAAAACAGAAGTTGAGGGAAAGTGTTTTGAAGCTTGATAAAAAGGAGAAAATGGAAGAGGGAGCTTCCGAAATTGAAACGCCTCCTGGTTTCAAGGAAGACGAGAGAATGGAGGAGGATTTGACCCCGGAGGTCGATGACAAGATTTCGATTTTTATTAGTAATTTGGATTATACGGCTACGGAGGAAGAAGTGAGGGAGGCCCTTGCACCTGCGGGACCAATCACGTTGTTTAAAATGGTTCGAGATGCTAAAGGACGCAGCAAAGGATTTTGTTACGTTCAGCTTTCGAGTTCGGTAAGAATTTCAAACATTTATTTCATATATTTTCCAATTTAATTCAGTTTGGGACCCTACTTAAATTGCAGGTTATCTTAAGAATTTTTTAAAACACTCATTTTAATAGTTTTTGCAAATTCGCAACAACTTTCTCCTAAAGATTATCTCTTTAATTACAAATTTTATTATTTGGTTGAGAATTCAACAATTTTCTTAAACTCATCTTTTTAGGTTAACCCTTAAAGGGCACACTTCCGTAAAATTACATAAAGAGCATACTGGGTGTTAGATACCCAAGGATATTCAAACCTGTGCTGTGTCGACGGTATTGGATATTTTTTTACAAAAAAATCAATTAATGATGTTTAATCTATCTAGTTTAAGGTGAAAAGGGTTTCATAACATTTTTTGAAATTTAAAGTAGTTTAAAAACATCCTTTTTGAAAAAAAAATTAAAAATTACTTCTTTCACTCTAAAATTCATAGCTTTTGAAGTTTTTGATATTTTTACTTAAAATTTTACCTGAATACTTCCGAGATACGGCGCTTCAAAAATAAAATTAGTCTTATAGAGTTCTTTTCAAAGAAGGTGTTTATTCTAAAAACTAAAAGTTTCAATTCAATGAAAAATGAAACACCGTACTTTGCGTGATTAAACGATTTTATTGATCTTAAACTGCGTGTAAAATTTATAAATATCAAAATTATGTGAAAGTGACATAGAAAAATAGGTTTCATGTCATTTGTTTATCTGGCGTCATATGTTCCATTTTCTTGAATTTGGTACTTTTTGTTAAAGCGCACATAAGTCGTTGGGTGAATTTCACCCAGTATGCCCTTCAAGGGTTAAAAATTCAACTTTTTGTATTGGAAATTCAATTTTTTTCGTATAAACTTATTTCTTGTTTAAAAATTCATATTTTAATCCTGAAAAGTCAAGTGAAATCTTTTTTAACCGAAAATTCTACTATTTTTGCAAAATTTATCTTTTTTATTTAACAATTCATCTGTTTTAGTAGAAATTACATCTTTCTGGAATAAAAATGAAAGTATTTGATTGAAAATTTTACAATTTTGTTGAAAAGTCATACTTTTTTTTAAAAAAATTCTGCTGTTTTGTTGAAAATTCAATTATTTATTTATTTTTTATTAAATTAACTTTTTGTTTAAATTGATAATTTTGGTGTTAAGAAAAAAATTGAAATCTTTTCTGGATGAAATTTGAATTTTTTTCTTCAATTAAAAATTAATCTGTTTTAAGAAAAATTTCATCTTTCTTACATAATACAAAATTGCAATTTTTTGGTTGAAAATTATATTGTTCAACTGAAAGAGAAAATTTGTCGTTTTTTATAAAAAATTCATCCTTTTTTGTGGAAAAATTTAGTTTTTTTTTAATTTAAAATTTATTTAATTCCTTAGAAACTTATTTTTTGTTAAAAAATGTATATTTTGATCTTAAAAGTCAAATCGAATCTTTTTTGGCAGAAAATTCAACAATTTTTTTTGTTTGAATTAAAAATTCATCTGTTTTTAAATAAAATGTCGTCTTTCTTACATTAGACAAAAATGTAACTGTTTAGTTGAAAATTAAACTATTTTATTAAAAATTCAACCTTTTTGGTTGAAAAAATCCGTTTTTTTTTCGTGGAAAATTCCATTTTTATATAAATAAAATTTAAATTTTCAGCCGAGTAGCTAAATTTGCCACCAAGTTGATAAATTTTCAACAAAAATGTTAATTTTCTAACGAAACTGATTGCTTTTAAATCAGTTTCCTTTTTAACCAAAAAAGATCAAATTTCAACAGAAAGAGAGAAATTTTTAATCCATAAAAATTAATTTTCAACAAAATAGTTGAATTTTCACTCAAAACCATTTTTTTTTAATCAAGAAAAAAAAATTGTAATCAAATTGTTGAAGTTTTAAGTCATAGAGACTAAATTGTCTATGAAACAGTTGAATTTTTAACCCTGGAATATGAATTGATAACAAAAAAGTTCATTTGCAACAATCAGTTGATTTTCCAACAAAATTGATAACATTTTAATTAAAAAATTAGTTTTAGCAACAAAAAAAACGAATTTTCAACTAAAATTATGAATCTTCATCCAAAAAACATTAACTTTTAAGAAAGTATTTCAGTTTTTAAATTAAGAGGTTTATTTTCAACTAAAAAATTGGAATTTTTAGCGAAAAATATAATAGTTTAATATTTAAGAAAAAAAAAATTGGATGAAAATGCAACTATTTGATAGAGAATTCGTATATTTTCTCAAAAATTCATCCTTCTTGGTGAAAACAATTTTTTTTTAATCTAAAATTTAATTTTCTCCTTAGAAACTTATTTTTTGTTAAAAAATTTATATTTTGATGTTAAAAAGTCAACTGGAATCTTTTTTTAAAGAAAATTCAACTATGAAAAAAAAAATTTTTTAATAGTTGAATTAAAAATTCATCTGTTTTTAAAAAAATTTCATCATTCTTACATTAGAAAAAAATGTAATTGTTTGTTTGAAAATTGAACAATTTTATTAAAAATTCATCCTTATTGGTTGAAAAAATTCGTTTTTTTTTTAAATTCCATTTTTTTCGTATGAACTTATTTTTTGTTCAAACATTTATATTTTCATCTTAAAAAGTCAACTGAAATCTTTTTTAACAGAAAATTCAACTTTTTTGTTGTTGAAAATTTATCTATTTTATTAAAAAATTTACCTTTTTTAGTAGAATTTTTATTGATTAAAAATGCAACTTTTTGGTTGAAAATTCAACAATTTTTTTGAAAAGTCATACTTGTTTTTATTTGAAATATAATATTTTTTGAGTTAAAAAGAGAACTGAAATCTCTTCTGGATGAAAATTAAACAATTTTTCTTAAACTTTTTGTTTATTTTAATTAAAAATTCATATGTTTTAAGAAAAATTTTACTTTGCTTCAACAAAAATGCAAAGGTTGATTTAAAAATTAAACTATTTCGTAGAAAAGTCATACTTTTTTGGATGACAATTCTATTGTTTTGTCTAAAAATTAAAAATTTCGTAGAAAATTTAGTTTTTGTTAAATATTTATATTTTTCGGTTGAAAAATGGCATGAAACCTTTTCTGAATGAAAGTTGAACTTACAAAAAACATGTGCCGTTTTTTATTAAAAATTCATCTATTTTAGTACAAATTTCATCTTTTTTTTATAAAAATGCAACTATTTGGTAGAGAATTCAACTGTTTTGTTAAACATTTATGATTTTCAGTTTAAAAAATTCGTCTTTCGGTTAAAAAATCTATATTTTGATCTTGAAAAGTCAACTGGAATCTTTTTTTGGATGAAAATTTTTTTTTACATTTTTCTTTTCTAAATAAAAATGCAACTATTTGGTAGATAATTCGGCATTTTTTTAAGTAATTCTTTTTGGTTAGAAATTCAACTTTTTTAATTGAAAATTCAAATACTTGGGTAAAAGTTCAACTGAATTGTTGAAAATTTATTTTTTTGATTACGTAGAAACTTAATTTTTTAAATTTAAAATTAATTAATATTAAAAATATTACACGATTAAGATACTGGTTTTTAGAGTAGAAATATGTTGTTACTTTTCATTACAGGTGAAGTACGGCTCTTTTTATAAGTAATAAATGATTTTTTTCTTCTTTTACAGGAAGCAGTTGAAGCTGCTTTGAAGCTCGACAGAACAAAAATTAATGGCAGGCCCATGTTTGTTTCTCGCTGCGATCCGAACAAAAGTACGAGAGGACACGCTTTTAAATACAAATGCGGTCTAGAGAAAAATAAACTCTACGTTAAAGGTAAGAGTTTGATGAATTTTTTATTCAAATAAATGCATTTTCAACCAAGAAAATTAATTTTCTACCAAAAAGACGTATTTTTAACTAATTAAGTAAAATTTTAACTGAATTCTTTAATGAAAAATTATTTTATTCATTTTTAGTTTATATGTTGCAAAAAAGTTTAAAAGACAATTTAATTTTGTATTAAATATTTGATTTTTTTATCAAATTATTGAATTTTCAAGTTAAAAAATTTGTTTAAAATTACTTTTATAACAACAAAAAAACACGTATTTTCAACTAAAATCATAAATCTTCAACAACAACAAAACATTTGTTTAAAAAGTGATTTATCTTTCAATCAAGATGTTGATTTCACAACCTAAAAATATAAATTTTTGATGAAAAATGTCATCGCTTATATTTCAAAACAAAACAAAAATTAATTAAAAATAAAAAACTGTTTCTTTTTTAACCAAAAAAGGTCAAATGTCTGCAGAAAGAGAGAAAATTTTAAAAAATAAAAATGAATTTTCAACAAAATACTTGAATTTTCTCTCAAAACAATTTTTTTTAATCAAGAAAGAAAAAAATTTGCAATAAAATTGTTGAATTTTTAAGTCAGAGAGACTAATTTTCTATGAAACAGTTGAATCTTCTACCTAAAAAACGTTAACTTTGAAGAAAATATTTCAGTTTTTAACTAAAGAGGTGAATTTTCAACTAAAAAATTGGAATTTTTAACGAAAAATGTAATAGTTTAATATTTAATGAAAAAAAAAGATTTGAATGAAAAAAAAATAGTTGGATTTAACCAACAAAGACGAAATTTTAATAACAATACTTGATTTTTAACTACAAAAGACCAATTTTCAACCAAATAGTTTAATATTCTACCAAATTGTATTTTCAAACAAGAATGATCAAATTTCTAACCTAAGGAGATGAATTTTCAAAAAAATAGTCGAATTTTCAGTGAAGAAATATTTGTTAGTCATGAAAGAAAAAAAAATTTCAACCTAATGTTGAATTTTCAAAAAAAAAAGTTCATTTTCAATGAAATAAATGAATTTACGTTTAAAATAAAGAATTTTTAGCAACGAAAAAATTAATATTTAAGCGAAAAAAATATAATTTCGAAAGAAAAATGTAATCTTTGGTGTTTCATCTAAAAGAGTTTAATTTGAAATGAAATACAGTTTATTTAAACCAAATAGTTGATTTTTTTTCTAAAAAATATGAGTTTTCAGTGAAAACAAAAAATCATTTTCAACAAAAAGAGCGTTTCTCTACTGAACCTTCCCTAAATTAATTAAAATTTTACGAAAATCAATGGTTTGGTCCCTATATTTTATCCCATAAGGACCGTTTTTTAAATAATTAATTTAATTTTGAAGTTTTTCAATTATGTTAAAATACAGTTTACAATGCGTAATTCGAAAATCTTAGACTTTAAAAATTTTTAATTTTTAAACGTACATTTCTATATAAAAATTTTTAAATGCAGTTTCAAAGACTTAAACATTTAAAAATTAGCAGCGTTTAAAATCGAACATTTTTTTCAATAAGGAACAAAATTCTGAATTGGAACAGGAAAATTTTCCAAAGAATTCTATTTCTAAGTTGGAGCAGGGAATTTACAAATTTTAACCAATTTTGAGTTGAAACTGATATTTTCGAAATGAAATAAAATAATGAATTGGAACATGAGATTTTACAAAAAAATTCTAACTCTTAGTTGAAATGGAGAATTTTCGAAAAGAATTACATTTCCGAAGTTGGTAATTTTCGGAAATTTTTCCAAACACACTTCCGTAAAATTACATAAAGAGCGTACTGGGTTTTAGATACCCAAGGATATTCAAAAATGTGCTGTATCGACGGTATTGGATAGTTTTTTACAAAAAAAATCAATTCATGATGTTTAATCTATCTAGTTTAAGGAAAAAAGGTTTCATAACAGTTTTTAAAAATTTAAAGTAGTTTAGAAAAATCCCTCTTTTTTTAAACATAAAAATTGACTTCTTTTGCAAATAAGTCGCTGGGTGTTTTATACCCAGTATGCCCTTTAAGGATTACAACAGCTATCCTGGTCAAATTACAAAATTGACCAGAAAAAAAATCGCTAATTTCAGGACTCCCACCCTCGATAACTAAAGAGGAACTGGAGGGAATTTTCCAGCCTTACGGGAAAGTAACAGACATCCGAATTCCCGTTTATCGCAACGGACACGCGAAAGGAATGGCCTATGTCGATTTCGAGGACGAGGCCAGTGCCTCAAAAGCCCTTATCGCCACTGACGGTATGGAAATTAAGGATAAGCCAATCAGCGTGATGATAAGTAATCCCAAAGAGCGCAAAAAAGAATCTTCTAAAGACGATCAAAGGATAAAGTCACTCGGAGGACATCCGGGCACCAAATCCTTTTCTCAGCCGAGATCCGCTCTTTCTATGGTTCCAACAACCGTACTATTAAATTCGGCTAGTAACGTTAACAACAGTTCAAAACCGACTGAGGAAATCAAGCCTAAAACCAACAAAGACTTTAAAGAAATGTTTATCAAAAAATAAGTCTTTTAGTTTTTTTCTTCTTATTCTAGAATCTGGAATCAAAATCTTTTTTTGTTTTGTTTTTTTACTATCTTTTTTTTTGTTTTGCACCATTACATTTTTTTAAAGGTATAAACTTACCTTCCAGTATTAGTTGTAACTGTTATATATGTATAATAAATATATATATATATAGAAAAATTCCCGGAGAATTAGGAACCATACTCAAATTACGCCACGGATTATAGGCGCTCTCTAAGACTCCATTTCCTACTTGTAATAAACGGTAAGAAAATATTTTTACCTGTCTCTTAATCTACGTAATTTTTAGTTTCCAGAAATTATTTGCTAGTTATTATTAGTAGAATTAGTCAGGGTGTTTGAGAACTTAGTTTAAAAAATTTTATGATTTTTTCTTGACTAATTTTTCATTTTTCTTGATCATTTACAAATACCAGCATTTTAGTTTTATGATAATTTTAAGATAGAATCTTTTGTAAGCGGAATTAAACAGTATTTCAGATAAAAATTTCAAATTTATTAATTTATTTGAAACAAAACATGTATTTTCTACCATAAAATATGACTTTTTAACAAAATCTTTCAATTTTGAATATAATAGTTGAAGTTTCAAACTAAAAAGTTTAATTCCCATCGAAAAAATGTCATATTTTTTATTTCAATCGAAAAAGTTGAAATTTATACACAAGAAAAAGAATTTTTAAACCAAAAGGACGAATTTTCAAGAAATAAGGATTTTTCACTCAAAGAAAATAAAAGTTTATCTAGATTGTTAAAGCATCAACCTAAAAAACGAATTTGTTTATACGAAGATTGAATTTCCAAAACAAAAATATAAATTTTCAGCAAAAAAATAATTTTCAACGAAACTGATGCATTGTTACCCAACAAACATGAAATTATGTACAAAAAATGTATTTTCGACAAAACAGTAAAATTTTTTTAAAGCTAGCTTATTTTTTACATGTGTAGTGGAATTTTTAATTTAAAAAGAACATTTTTTAACAAAATATTTCAACTTTCAACCGAAAAAATGAATTTCCAACTAAAAATATTAGTCTTAAAAAAAGGATAGCTTAAGAAAGTTCTTCAACCAAATATTTAAAATAAAATAGTTGAATACTAAAGCAAAGAAGAAGAATATTTAATCAAAAATTCACATTTGCATAAAAAGTTAGATTTCTACTAAAACATATTTATTTATAAATAAAAAAAAGATAAATTTTAAAAAAAAATTGAATTTGCGGTTAAAAAAGATTCCAGTTGACTTTTCAATGTCAAAATATAAATTTTTTAACAAAAAATAAGTTTCTACGAAAAAGAATTCCATTTTCCATTTAAATAAACGATTTTTTTCTATCAAAATGGATGAATTTTTAACAGAAAAATTTAACTATCTACGAAATAATTGAATTTTTATTCAAGAATGATTAAATTTGTACTAAAACAAAAGAAAAAAAATTATGCAACTAAAACGACGAATTTTCAACAAATAAAGATTTTTCACTCAGGAAAGAAATATAAAAATATAAATATTTTCAATGAACCTGATGTATTTTTATCCAACAAACATGACATTTCAAACCAAGAAAATTATTTTTTTTTTACCAAAAAAGGAGAATTTCAATTTAAAAAAGTTGAATCTTAAAAAAGTGGAAAAGTTACATTTACAATTGAAAAATTAATTACGTACCAACAAAAAAGGATTTTCGACAAAATAGTTAAATTTAAAAAAATTTTGTTTAACTTTGACCCGTGTAGTTGAATTTTGAATTTAAAAGCAATCATTTTTTAATCAAATATTTCAACTTTCAAATAAAAAAATGAATTTTCAACTAAAAATATAAATCTTTATGAAAAAGGATTTCTTAAAAAAGTATTTCAACCAAATGTTTCAAACGAAATAGTTGAATACTAAAGCAAAAAAGAAGAATTTTTAATCAAAAAGTTACGTTTTCATAAAAAATTAAATTTCTACTAAAACATCAATTTTTGAATAAAAATATACATTTTTAACAAAAGAATTGAATTTTCAATTTAAAAAAGATTTCAGTTGCTTTTTCACGATGAAAATATCAAATTTTAAATAACAAATAAGTTTTTACGAAAAATATTGAATTTTAAATATAAAAAAATATGAAATTTCTCTTTAAACAGATAAATTTTGACTTAGAAAAAAATATTTAAAAAATAGTTAAATTTGCGTCCAAAAACGATTTCAGTTGACTTTTCGAAAACAAAATATAATTTTTTTAATAACAAATATTTTTCTATGAATTTTCAGTAAAAAAAATCATTTTCCACGAAACTGATGCATTTTTACCCAACAAACATGAAATTTCAAAGTAAGAAAAATTATTTTTTTTGTCAAAAAAGGAGAATTTTGAACTAAAAAATTTGAATCTTAAAAAAATGGAAAAGTTATATTTTTAGTTAATAAATTAATTATGTACCAAAAAAAGGATTTTCGCCTCAATAGTTAAATTTTTAAAAATGTAGTTTAACTTTTGCTCAAGTACATAATTGAATTTTCAATTAAAAAATTTATTTTCAAACGAAATAGTTAAACTTTTAACCCAATAGTTGTATTTTCATAATAAAAAGATATTTCTGCTAAAACAGATAAATTTTTAAATAAAAAAGTTAAGTTTCTAAATAAAAAAGATAAATTTGCAAAAAAATAATCGAATTTTCTGAAAAAAAAATGATTCTAGTTAACTTTTCACGATTAAAATATAAAGTTTTAAACAAGAATTAAGTTTCTACGAAAAATATTAAATTTTCAATTCCAAAAGTCGAATTTTTAATCAAAAAGAGTGGCTTAAACAATTTTGAATTCTCTACCAAAAAGTTACATTTTTATAAAAAAAAAAATATATGAAATTTCTCTTTAAACAGATGAATTTTTATTCGTAAAAAAATTCAAAAAAAATAGTTAAATTTTCGCCCAGAAAAGATTTCAGTTTACTTCTCAAAATCAAAATATAAATTTTTTAACAAAAAATAATTTTTTACGAAAAAGAATGGAATTTTCCATTAAAATAAACGAATTTTTCTCAATAAAAAAGGGTGAATTTTCAACGAAATAGTTGAATTCTCTATCAAATAATTGCATTTTTATTCAAGAAAGATTAATTTTGTACTAAAACACAAGAAAAAGAATTTTTAAACTAAAAAGACGAATTTTCAACAAATACAGATTTTTCACTAAAGAAAGAAATAAAACTGTATCTAGATTCTTGAACCGTAATGCCAAAAGACGAATTTTCTTTACAAAAAATTGAATTTCTAAACATGAAATTTCAAACCAAAAAAATTATTTTTATACCAAAAAAAGGAGAATTTTCAACTAAATAAGATTAATCTTTAAAAAATAGAAAAGTAAAATTTTCGGTTTAAAAATGAATTTTAAATCAAAGAAGTAAAATTAAAAATTATTATTTTTTTAACAAAATAGTTAACCAAAAACATAGTTGAATTTTCGGTTGAAAAAGATTTCAGCTGACTATTCACGATCAAAAATGAATGTTTAAACAAGAAATAATTTTGTAGGTACGAAAACAATGGAATTTCCAATCCAAGAAGTTGAAATTTCTCTTAAAACAGATGAAATTTTATTTAGCAAACAAAAATTTCGGAAAAATAGTTTAATATTCATCCAAAAAAGATTCCAGTTGACCAAGAAAAATAAATTTTGTACTAAAACAGATGAATTTTTAATAAAAAAATGACACATTTTTTTTTAATTGAACTTTTATTTAGAAAATGTTTCAGTTCATTTTTTAACACCAAAATATAAATTTTTACCAAAAAGTACATTTTCTACGTAATGGTTAAATTTTCAACAAAGCAACAGAATTTTCAAAGAAAGTGTATTAATTTTCAATCAGTTAGTTGTATTTTTGTCAAAGAAAGATAAAATATTTCTTAAAACATAGGAATTTTTCATTAAAATAAAAATCGAAATAAAAAAATTGTTCAATTTTCATCCAACAAAGATTGGAGTTGACTTTTCACGATAAAAATATGAATTATTAAACAAGAAATAAGTTTCTACGACCAAAATTAAATTTTCAATTTAAAAAGTCGAATTTTTAACTAAAAAGAATGACTAACAAAAATAGTGAATTCTCTACCAAATATTTGCATTTTTATCAAAAAGAAAAAAAATGTCTCTTAAAACAGATGCATTTTTATTTGAAAACAAAAATTAGTTGAATTTTCATAATAAAAAAACATCTCATTTGACTGTTCAAAATCAAAATATATATTTTTTTTTTCAAAAAATAAGTTTCTACGAAAAAAATTGATTTTTTCATCCAGAAAAACGTTTTTTTTTGCAACAAATTATACCTAAAAAAAGTTGACATTTCATTTTTTCAAACAAAAAGTATAATTTTCAACCAAAGAGTTGCATTTTTGTCTAAGAAAGATAACATTTTTCTTCAAACAGATTATTTTTTAATTAACATAAAAAAAAACAAATAAAAAAAGGTTTAATTTCCATCGAGAAAAGATTTCAATTGACTTTCCACGATCAAAATATGAATTTTTAAACAAAAAATAAATTTCTACGGAAAAAATCAGTTTTCCATAAAAAAAAACGTTTTTTTTTAACCAAAAAAGATGATTTTTTAACAAACTAGTTGAATTCTATACCATATAGTTGCATTTTTATTCAAGAAAAATCAAATTCCTCTGAAAACAGACGATTTTTTAATTTTTAAAAACAACAAATTTGACAACAAAAAAGTTGAAATTTCATCGAGAAAAAATTTTAATTATCTGTTCAACTATGAAATATTAAATTTAAACAAAAAGTAAATTTTATATGAAATAAATGAGGTTTTAATAAAACAATAGAGTTTTCAAACAAAAAGTATAATTTTCAACCAAAGAGTTGCATTTTTGTCTAAGATACATAAAATTTATGTTAAAACAGATGAATTTTTCATTAAAATAGAGAAAATAAATTTTAAAAATTATTTAATTTTCATCCAGAAAAGATTTGAGTTTAACTTTTCAGCAAAAAAATATTGGCTTTAAAGGAGAAATAAGTTTCTACGAAAAAAGTAGAGTTTTCCATAAAAATACGTTTTTTTTTCAACCAAAATAGATGAATTTTTAACAAAAAAGTTGAATTCTATACCATATAGTTCGTTTTTTTATCCAAGAACGATGAAATTTCTCTGAAAAGAGACAAATCTGTTCTTTAAAAAAACAAAAAATTTGACCAAAAAAAAGCTGAAATTTCATCGAGAAAAGATTCCAATTTAATATTTAAAATATTAAATTTAAACAAAAAATAAATTTTCTATGAAATAGTTGAGGTTTTAACAAAACAATAGAGTTTTCAAACAAAAAGTACATTTTTCAACCAAAGAGTTGTATTTTTGTCTAAGAAACATAAAATTTATGTTAAAACAGATGAATTTTTAATTAAAATAAAGAAAATAAATTTAAAAAATTGTTTAATTTTCATCCAGGAAAGATTTAAATTTAACTTTTCAGCAAAAAAATATTGGCTTTAAATCAGAAATAAGTTTCTACGAAAAAAGTTGAATTTTCTATAAAAATACATTTTTTTTAAACCAAAATAGATGAATTTTTAACAAACAAGTTGAATTCTATACCATATAGTTGCTTTTTTTATCCAAGAACGATGAAATTTCTCCGAAAAGAGACAAATTTGTTATTTAAAAAAACAACAAATTTAACAAACAAAAAGCTGAAATTTCATCCAGAAAAGATTCCAATTATCTGTTCAACACTAAAATATTAAATTTAAACAAAAAATAAATTTTCTATGAAATAGTTAAATTTTCAACCAAACAGTTGCATTTTTATCTGAAAAAGATCAAATTTCTCTTCAAACAAATTAGTTTTTAATTTTAAAAAATGTGGTTTTCCATTTAAAAAACGTGTGTTTTTCAACCAAATTAGATGAAATTTTTAACAAACTGGTTGAATTCTATACCAAATAGTTGCATTTTTAGCCAAGAAAAATGAAATTTCTAAAAAAAAACCAGAAAAAAACACCAAAATATTAAATTTAAAGAAAAAGTAAATTTTCTATGAAATAGTTGATTTTTCAACAAGACAATGAAATTTTCAAACAAAAAGTATTATTTTTAAAAAAACTGTTGAATTTTCAAACATTTTTTCAGCATTGTGAATTTCAAAATCAAAAAGACAAATTTAAAAAATGAGATGAATTTTCAACCTAAAATTTTCAGGTTTATTCGAAATAGATGAATTTTCTTCTAAAACAGATAATAATAAAAAAAAAAACAGTTATTCCAGTTTACTTTCCAACACCAAAATAATAACAAAAATGAAAATTATACTAAAAAGGTAAATTTTTAAATCAAAACGGCAAATAAAAATAAAAATAGTTGAATTTTAATCCAAAAAATATGTCTTTTCAAAAAAAATTGTTTATTTTTCATCAAAATTGTTTAATTTTCAACCAAAGAGTTGCATTTTTGTCTGAAGAAAGACAAAATTTTTAAACAAACAGTAAATTTTCTAGGAAATAGTTGAATTTCCAACAAAATTGTTGCATTTTTATGAAAAAACTATGCAATATTTCTACTAAAAAAGATAGCATTTTTAATCAAAAACACCAATTTTCAGAAAAACTTGTTCTTAGCCAAGAAATATTTCACTTGACTTATCAGCAACTTTGTTTTGAGTTGTTACGTAATTTAAGTTCGGACCCTTATAAAATACTTTCTAAGAATGCCACCAGTGTTGATTAAAAAGCAGGTTTTCTACAAAATAAATACGTTTAATATAAATACAGTCTTATGTACAGGATTACGTATCTAAAACTTAAAAATATGTATACGTTCTGAGTCAAGCTTAGCACTCGGTTCCGACTTTGGTGGAAAAAGCGTGCTGCATTTTAAATTTTACATTCTAATTCTATCTACTAATCTAGACCTAAGTTTTCAAATTATTTTCTTAATTTTCAGGGATGATTTTCCGAGTTTTGGGCAAGTTTAAAAAAAAGAAATACTTCAAAAAAGTAACTCGTTACCGTTAAATGATACAAAATTTTAAAATTAAGTTACAGTTATAGGTGACCAAAGTACTTTTCAGTTCTTTTAATTTTTTGTTTGTTTGTGGAAAGAGTATTTTGGGCTTTTTTTGATAAATAGTAAATTATAGTATTCATAAATTTATTTTATAAATAAATAAGAAACCAAACGAACATTTTTCTGAAGTTTTTCTAGGTGAAAATATCCACATGTATTTCAGTCTATTATTTTAGGTGGATTTCCACGTGAATTGATCTGAACCGGGAAAATTTGAATCCTTCTAAGTAAATATTTACCAAGATTTCCGCATAAATGGATTCAACTGCGTAGAAATCTATATAGAAATTTTAAATTTTCCTTAAGTATTTCCACGCAAATTTACCACACAACGCTGAAATCTACAAGGAAATTTTGAAATTTGTAATGTTGAAATTTACGTGAATTCCCACGAGTTTTTCAAACTTTTAATAATCCATATGGACATTTGTAACTCACTACGTGGAATTTTACTTTAATTTTCGCTTAGATTTATGGATATTTTTTATTTATATAGACGACTGTGTGGAAATTCACGTGAAAATGTATATGGATTTTCACGTGAATTTACCCAACCATGTGGAAATTCGAAACGTTTAAAGTAGAATTTTAAATTTCTACGTGAAAGTTGACGTGAATTTATCCAACCACTTAGAATTCCACATGAAAATTTATGTGGATTTTCACGTGAATTTATCCAAACACGTGGAAATTCATATGGATTTTTACGTACATTTTCACGTGAAAGTTGACGTGAATTTATCCAACAACTTAGAATTCCAAATGAAAATTTATGTGGATTTTCACGTGAATTTATCCAATGACGTGAATATCTATGTAGAAATTGGAAACCTTTAAAGTGAAATTCTCAATGGATTTCCAAGTCAATTTATCCAACCACGTGGAAATTCGTACTGAAATCGACGTAAATTTCCACGTGGAAATTGACGTGAATTTATTCAACTACATAGAATTCCATATAAAAATTTATGTAGATTTTCTCGTGAATTTATCCAATCACGTGAAAATGCATATGTTAATTTAAAACCTTCAACGTCGAATATTAAATTGATTTACAAGTGGAAATTCGTAGTGAAATTTACGTTGATTTCCACGTAAAAATTGACGTTGATTTCCACGTAAACATTGGCGTTAATTTTCGCTGCTACTTGAAAGTCAATATGAAAATTAATGTGAATTGCCACGTGAAAATCCATGCTGAAATTTGAAACCCTTGACATGGAATTCTCAACGGATTTTCACGTGAATTTATTCAACTACTTGAAAATCCATATGAAAATTGTAAACCTTCAAGGTTCAATTTTAAATGGATTTCCACGTGAATTTATCTAACCACGTGGAAATTCGCAGTGAAATTTACGTGGAAATTGACGTGAATTTTTCCATCAATATAAAAATGAATGTGTATCGCCACGTGAATCTATCAAATTATGTGAATATCCATATTGAAATTTGAAACCTTCGACATGGAATTCTAAACGGATTTTCACGTGAATTTATTCAACCACGTGAAAATCCATATAGAACTTCGGAGCCTTTAAAGTGGAATTCTCCATGGATTTCCGCGTCAATTTATCCAACCATGTGGAAATTAACGTGAAATTATCCATCCATTTAGAATTCCACATGAAGATTTATGTGGATTTTCACGTGAATTTATTCTACCACGTGAAAATGCATATTTAAATTTGAAACCTTCGACATGGAATTCCAAACGAATTTTCACTTGAATTTATCTAATCACTTTTGAAATTCTAATAGAAATTCACGCAAATTTCCACGTAGAGATTGACGTGAATTTATTTAACCACTTAGAATTCGACCTGAAAATTGATGTGGATTTTCGCGTGATTTTATTCAACTACTTGAAAATCCATATTGAAATTTGAAACCTTCGACATGGAATTCTAAACGGATTTTCGCTTAAATTGATCTAACCACTTTGGAAATTCTAATTGAAGTTAACGTAAATTTTCACATGGAAATTGACTTGAATTTATCCAACCACTTAGAATTCCGCATGAAAATTGGTGTGAATTTTCACGTGAATTGGTCCAACAACGTGAAAATCCATATAGAAAGTGGAATTCTACATGGATTTCCGCGTCAATTTATGCAACCACGTGGAAATTGACGTGAATTTATCCAACCACTTAGAATTCCACATGAAAATTTATGTGGATTTTTACTTGAATTTATCTAATCACGTGAAAATCCATATGGAAATTTGAAATCTTCAAGGTCGAATCTTAAATGGATTTCCACGTGAATTTATCCAGCCACTATGAAAATTTCATGAAAATTTATGTGTATTGTCACATAAATGTATCTAACTACGTAAAATCCATATGGGAATTGGAAGCCTTCGACGTGGAATTCTAAATGGATTTTTACATTTTTTTATTGTTTAAATACGTGGAAATCCACATCGCAATTTGCATCGATTCATGTGAATTTCGACGAGAAATTATTCAACCACGTGGGAATCTACATTGAAAACTGCGTGGATTTCCACGCTGAAATTAACGTGAAACTATCCAAAGTATTTAGAAATCCAGATGGAAATTTGAAACCTTCGACGTGAAATTCCTTACGGTTTTCTACGTGAATTTATTCAACCACGTGGAAATCCAAGTAGAAATTTTCATTCATTCACGTGGAAATCCACGTGGAGATAAACCTGTATTTTTATGAGTATTTGTCCAACCACGTTAAAATCCATATCGAAATTTTTAATTTTCCATGTGAACATTTACATAAATTAACACAGTGAAATTTTCAGTGATTTCCACATTCATTATTACATGGATTTCCACGTGAACATTTGAAACATTTCACGTATATTGTTACAAAGATCTAACCATGTAAGAATCTACAAGGAAACTCACATTTTATCAAATCACGTAGAAATCCATATGGAAGTTTGAAACTTGGCACATACAAATTTATTTGCATTTCCGTATCGAAATTTTCAATTATTTTAACAGTGAAATTTAGAGTCAATTAACGCCAATTAACGTGAATAAACTTAAATTTTACGTGAATCCAAGTTGGAATTTCACGTGAAATAATCCAACCACAACGAAATGCATATATAAATTTGAGACTTTTCACGTGAAAATTTATGTAGATATCCTTATGGAAATTTACATAGATTTCCACATGTGAATTTATATGTTTTCCACGTAAAATTATCTAAATGCGTGGAAATTCACACGAAAATTTAAAACATTCCACATGGAATTTTATGTGGTTTCCCACGTGAAATAATTAAATCACATGGAATTCCATGTGTAAATTCAGATGATTTTCCACGTGAAATTGTGGAACCGCGTAGAAATCCGCACGAAAATTTGAAACATTTAACGTGGAAATTTAACGTGAAATAATCCAGCCGCGTGAAAATCCGTATAAAAATTTGAAAGTTGACATGGTAATTTAACTGAATTTCCACATGGAAATTTAAAGTTATTTCCATTGGGAAATTCACAGTGATTTCCACAGGGAAATTTTGTATTGAAATTTATATAGATTTCTAGATAAAATTATCCAAACACTTGGAAATCTTTATGAAAATTTGAAACCTCAAACATGAAAATTCACGTGGATTTCAACGCAAATAGATCCAACCACGAGGAAATCCATTTGGATATTTGAAAGCTTCCATATGGAAATTTTCATGGTTTCCTGCGGGACATGATCCAACCACGTTTAAATCTATAAGGGAATGTGAAAACTTCCACGTGGAATTCCACATGCTTTTCCACGAGGAAATTTATATTGATTTTAACATGAATTTATCCAACTGCTCTTAAATCCACTTTGAAATTTACGTGGATTCCGACGTGATTTTATCCAACCGCGTGGAAATGAATATAGATTTAAACATGGAATTTTAAGTGGATTTCCCTGTGAATTTATATCCATCCACTTGAAAATTCTTCTGGAAAGTTTAAACCTTCCACATTAAATTTCATGTAAAAATTTACCTGAATTTATCAAACTTCGTGGAAATCCACATGGAAATTTTACTCCTTTCACGTGGATTTTAATTAATTAATTTTAATTGATTATATGGATTTCCACGTGGTTATTGACCTGTACTTGGACGTAAATTTACCTAAACACTTGGAATCTACGGGGAAATTCACTTGAATTTCCAGATCATTTTAGAATGATGAAATGAATATAGATTTCCTCGCGGATTTTGAAGTGGATTTCCATGTGAATTCATTCATCCACTTGAAAAATTTTATGGAAATTTGAAACCCTTCACATGGAATTTCACGTGAAAATTTATCTGAATTTATCAAAATATAATTTATTTAAAAAAAAATTTAATCCTTTTACGTAAAATGTACATTTATTTCCACGTGAATGAAGCCAATCACATGGAAATTAACCTTTATTCCGACATGATTTTAGAAAACCATTTGAAAATCTAGGTGAAAATCTACTTGAATTTACACGTTATTTTATGCAAGCATTTTGTTTTATTGTATTTTATACACCGTTAAAATTTACGTAAATTCATCAAACTACATGGAAATCCATATGGAAATTTGAAGTCTTTCAAGTGGATTTCCACGTAAATTTATCCGAACACATGAAAGTCCGTATGGAAATTTATGTGTATTTATGGAATTTGAACTACATTTTCACGTTAATTTAGCTATCCATTTGAAAATTCGCATGGAAATTTGAAACCTTCCATATTGAATTTATTTGGAAAATTTACCTGAATTTATCAAACTACATGGAAATCCACATAAAATCACGTGGAAATTCACCTGTAAATCAACATGAATTTTCCCAACCGTTTAAAAATCTACGTGGAAATTTACTTGAATATCCATGTTATTTTATGCAAGCACGGGATAAGGGAAATAGATGTCCACGTGGAATTTTAAGTGGATTTTCACGTAAATTTATCTATCCATTTGGGAATCATCATGGAATATCACGTGAAAATTTATGTACATTGATCAAACTACGCGTAAATCCACGGGGAAAATTAAAAACCTTCCACGTGGATTTTTACGTGAATTTATCCAACCACGTGGAAATCTTCATGAAAAATTGAAACTCTTCATGGAAATTTGAACCTTTGACGTGGATATTTACATGGATTTCCACGTAAATTAAACCAACCACGTGGAAATCGATATGACTTTACCCAGCTAGTTAGAAATCTACATGGAAATTTACTTGCATTTCCACGTTACTTTATAATACCATGTAATAAGGAAAATAGATTTCCACGTTGAATCTTAAGTGGATATTCACGTAATTTATCTATCCGCGTGGAAATCGTCATGGAATATCAGGTGAAAATTTACGTAAATTAATCAAAATACGTGAAAATTCATATGGAAATTTACGTGAATTTCCTCGTCAATTTATCTAACCACGTGAAAATCTTCATAGGAATTTAAAACTTTTCATGAAAATTTGAACCTTTAACGTTCATTTTTCTCGTGGATATTTACATAAATGTCCACGTAAATTAAGCCAACCACGTGGAAATCGATATGACTTTACCGAGCTACTTAGAAATCTACGTGGAAATTTACTTGCATTTCCACGTAAATTAATCTATCCACGTGGAAATCCTCATGGAATATCACGTAAAAATTTACGTAAATTGATCAAACTACGTGAAAATCCACATTGAAATTTGAAACCCGTCACGTGGATTTCCACGTAAATTTATCCGGACACATGAAAATATGGAAATTTATGTGAATTTATCCAACGACGTAGAAATCTACATGGAATTTTGAACAGTTCATGTGAAATTTCAGGTGGATTTTAATTCGGTAATTAATGTTGGTTTCCACGTGAAATTATCCAGCAATGGGAAAAATCACGTGAAGGTTTGAAATTGTCCACATGGAATAAAGTTTAAATTTTCATGTGGATTTTCACGTGTTTTCATCAATTCACTTGAATATTGGATATTTTCATCTGGGTTTTTTTTATCTGAAAACAAGCTAATTCTTTTTAAAAAGTAACTAAGTTGCTGTAACTTCAACTTTTTAGGGTATTTCGTAATTTCCCAACACTGGATTTTCCTCGCTCGGGGGAGTATTTATGCCGATTTTGAATCGATTGATAGACAAATAATTGATAGCTAAATGATTGCGGAGGCGAGATAATTACAGTTGTAATTGTGCATTCGCGAAGTGTTTTTTATGTCGTGGCGGAGCAACCGGTGGAGGTTCGGGTGCCAGGAATCTTCTTGCCATGAGCCACTTTTTGGCCCTACCGGCGTGATAGTAGTAGGTGTAAAGCAAGGCCAGAGCAGCAATGGCAACCAAGAAGCACGTACCGGCGATAATGAGGCTGTAGAGCCACAAGGGTGCGGAATATTCGGGCACGAAGGCTGGCTCCGTCGACGAGTCTTTCGTCGAGGGAGTCGTTGGGGTTTCGGGTCTTGGGGGTAAAGTGGCTTCATGGTCACCGATCGCGATATCGGCACATGATCGGAACTCTTCTTGAGGACCACAACCTACTGCACCTGGAAAAAAAGAGAAAAAATTACGTTCTTTTTACACTCAGAAAAATGTTTTTTTGAATCAAACAACAAATTTTATTTAAATTCATATAACTGAATCAAATAAATTTGTTGCTTCAACTCCCGTGTAGAAATTTCCCCGGTTGGCCCTAATACAACAAGGTTTCTGGTCGGGTCCCGGCCGGGCTACCCCTGGCTGAGTTTCGTGGACCAATGTTTAGCCTGTACAATTTCAAATTTACCGCCATATATAGCGCCTGCTGTGTGTCGTCTGCATAGACACTCAGTAATTTTCAGTTTCGCCCCTGGAACGAGAATGCACGTTCCAAGTTGCTATGAGATTCTATCATCAGGGAATAAAATTCTACTCCAATTTTCTTGCCAGAATTGGTTCCCTGGATTTGACTTTTGAAGTTCACCGTAATCTTTACGATGAGCTTTAAAAGACAAAACAAGTTACCAATTTCTCGCCTAAAGCAACATTTCTTAACCGCTTTTTAGCCGGATTCCCCGACCAGCGCCCGGCTTAAAGCGGGGCTATCTGGCTGGGACCCGGCCGGATCCCTGATTGAATTCCTACACGGGTTAAAAAAGGTTTATTTAATTTGAAGAAATGGAAACCATTTGCCATATTGATTGAAACAAATAATTTGTTTAGTACAATTTGTTTCATTCAAATAAAAAATGGACTTTTATTAAACAATGCATTTGTTTAAAATCTGTTTATTCGAATTCATAAAAATGTTTATTTGATTCAAACAAAAATTACAGTACAAAGCAATACTACAAAGTGCCGCTAGGCATGCTAAAGCGCTGCCGGCAGTTCCTAAGGGACTAACCTAGAATCGAATTAATTGATCATGTGATGTGATTTATTTGATGGCATTTGTATTTTTTTCAGTGTTATATTATTCTAAAGGTTCTGATTTACTATGAAAGTATATATTGATTGAAAAATGAACGCAATATCTCTAGTTTAGGAACTACTTAAAATTTAGGGGGTTTACCGTGGATATAATTGAAGATTTCGGATGTCTTCAATACTAACCTCCTTTCTTTATAATGATGATTTGTGAAATCAATCATGTTCTTTTATATTATAATTATCACTGTGTACTTAAAAGCAGGAACACTTATATATACATTAATTTCAAATGTCTAACTCTGGTTCATTTCTCATTATTCCAATTTACGATTGTTCAATACAGAAATGAGAAGTCCAGAGTTAAAAATTAACCAGAATTAAGCATTCGGGTTAAATAAGTGTTTCTGCTTATACATATACAATGATATTTATGATTAGCAACAAACATATTATCGAGATTATACATTATTTTTATAAAGAATGCTCAATTTTGAGGTTAAGTGTAAAAAAAAGATTTATGTTACTTGAACAAAATCTTTAATTAATTTTAAAAATATATATTCAATGTAAACAATAACTTTACTTATTTTAAACAAGATATTTATTTAAACAAACCAAAACATTTATTTTAACCAAACAAAGAAGGGCAAACAAACATTTTTCTCAGTGTATCGGGAAAATGGATAAATTGAAAGAAAATTGGGAAGTTTTCAGTCTTTCTTAAAAAAATAACTTCAAGTTCAGGTAGTAGTGATCCGAGTTTGTAACTGAAAAGTTCGGACTCGATCCCTGCTGCCGGTATTTTTTGCTAATTTTTTTTTGGTTCCAAACTTTTTTTATTGCAATTAACTATTACCAAGGCTGCGCTGGAAAATCATGAAATGACAGTAAACTTATTTCTTTACTGGGAATTTTACAATCTTTTAGACAAAATATCTCTCCAAGTTCGATTTTAACAGTTTTTAAAAATAATTAGTTGAATTGTTATCTTTTTCAATTATGATATTATTTAGTTTAAGGGCATATTCTACGTTGACCACGTGACCAAAACCAGTCCTCGGTTATTGAATTTTTTTTGTGTTCACCATGTCCTAATGATATATCGCTCTCAAAGTTTGGAATATAAGAAATGAGACAATAAATTGCGTTTTTATGTTTAGTTTGAGTAATAATTTTGAAACAAATTATCCGAGTAAAAAAGAAATGTGTAAAATGTGTAAAAAAATCTCAATCCGTTTGAACGTAGTGAGCTCAAAAAAAAATGAAAATAATTTTACACATTTATTTTTTACTCGGAAAATTTTGTTTCAAAATTATTACTTAAACTAAATATACAACCGCAATTTGCCGTCTGATTTTCTATAATCCAAACTTTCAGAGCGATATATCATTTCCTTTGGACATGGTGAACACAACAAAAATTTAATAACCGAGGACAGGTTTGGTCACGTGGTTACCGAAGAACATGCCCTTAAAATACGTAGTTTTTAAATCTTTTACTTTAAAAATTTTCGATTCATATTTTTAACAGTAGATTTTTAATTTAAAGAATTTAAAAATGCAGTTTTGAAGACTTAAATAAATGATAATTAAAAGCGTATGAAGTTGAAAATTTTGGAAAAAACAATTTTATTATATCAACTAAATATAAATAAATACATTATTTTTAATGGATCTGTACTTTAAATATTAAAAAGTGAAAAAGATTTGACAAAATAATTCTAAAATCGTTGGAAACATAAGACTTTCTTTTTCAACGGTAAAACTTAAACTATTTTAATTCGCTCGATTGAAAGTTTAGAAACTATTTTTAACATAAAAAGAGCTTTATAATAATATATTCGTAACTAAAGGCTTTTTATTAAGTTAAAAATATTGTTTCAGTCTAAAATATTTCATTTTTAACCCATTCAATTCCAAATTTTTTAATTAAGAAAGAGAATAGCTATTTAATATTTAGCAATATTTAAAAGTAAACAATTTCAAACTGGATTGTTTGACGTAGAAAGCTTTGAATCGTTAAAATTCCGAAGAGCTTTTAAAGTTTGAACATTACACTTTTAAGTGTTCTATTTGAAAACTGTTTATTTTTAAGTGAAAAAGTTGAATTTTGAGGTATAATTAGAAATTGAACACTTATTATTTACAGAAAATTTTTAAAATGATTTTAAATAATCTAAACGAAGTGAGTGTATCTATAAAATTCGGCTACTGGTACCGAAATTTTGGAGCCACGCCCTAAGTTAAAACTAAATGTAGATTTTTGCAGATTTCAAATAAAAAAACCTAGAAGCTTTTTTAAAAATTATGAAAGATTTTAAAAAGATAAAAAAAATGTTTTTAAGATTCCTGGGAGAATTGAAAATGATCTTTCATTTGAAATAATTATTTTAAAAATCTTTCAATAACTATGAATTATGTTATTGTTTTTTAGCGGAATTTGGCATTTAGAATTTTAAAAAGATTGACAACCTTGAAAAACAACCTGGAAATAGTTTATTTTTAATCAAAATCATTAGATTTTCAAGATTTATGGAATTTTTGCAATTTTAGGTGATTTTAGCGTTTTGTACTAGAAATTGGCACTTGATGTCTAAAGTCATAATTTAAACAAGATTGATAGTTTTTAAACAATTTTGGGTTATTCAGTTTTTCGAAGAAATTGGTAATTTTTTTTGTTTAATGAGTTTAAATAAGATTTCCATTTTCAACAATTTTAGGTTAGGTTAGCGTTTCACATAGAAAATTAGTATTTTAAATAAAAAATGATTAGATTTCAAATATTTAACAGTTTTCAATCATTTTCATTTTTCGGTATTGAAATCCTTTTCTTTTAATGAAAACGAACATTTTTTAATTAGAAATCATTATATTTTAAAGTTTCATCAGGATCAGGTTATTACAGTTTTAGGTTATGTTGATCTTTTACATCAAAAATTTATATTTTAGAGAGAAAAAAATCATTATAGTTCGTCGAACAGTTTCAGGTTATATTTAAGTTTTTTCAGGAAGTCAGTTATTTTAAACGAAAACTAAAAAACTTGATTTCGAAGATTATTAAATCAGTTTAAAAATTTTATTGTTAAATCTAATAAATATGTCGATATTGATTTAAAAGAAGATTTTTCCAAGATTGTAATAATTTAAGTAACAAACAATATTCACAATATTGTTTATATTATCAATCAGAATCATTAAATTTACAATTTTTGGTTTTGGTGGTATTTTACTGGAAGTTGGAGATTTTTATACAAAATTATTCGATATCAAAGATTAAAAATTTTCATTAATTTGAGTTATGTAATGACTGTAATTTATATTTTAAAATAAAAACGATTCCGCGAAAGATCTTTTATTTTATTTTTTAAATTATTTTCAATCATTAATATTTTATTTAAATTTGTAAGCAGTTTTTGGTTATATTCACAGTTTTTTACAAGAAATCAGTTAGTCTAAAGAAAAATGGGAAAAATTAGATTTTCAATAACAGTCACAGCTATGAGCAATTTTAGGTTATTGTTATTATATCAGAAATTGGTATTGTTGGTAAAAAAAAATTTCACATAAAATTTTTAAGATTTCTAAACAATTGAAGATCATATTAACTTTTTTCAATAGAAATCGGTTATTTTAAACATAAATAATTACATTACGAAGAAGATTTATTATTTGGGACAATTTTTGGTTATGTTATATCAGTGTTTTCGTCAGACATTAGTATTTTTAATAAAAACAAAAATTATAATATTGATCAGATTATAAATTAGAATCATTTAATTTACCATTTTTGGTTTTGTTGGTGTTTCATACCGGAAATCGAAACTTTTAATACAAAATTATTGGATTTCAAACTAGATGAAAATTTTTGAAGAATTTTAGTTTATGATCGTGCTTTTTATCAAAAATCGGTATAAATTTTAAAGAAGATTTAGAATTCTATTCCTAAACTGGAAAAGTTTTGGGTTATGTTCTCTTAATTTTTTTTCGTCTAAAATTTTAATGAATATTTAGAATATTTTAACAATGATAGAGTGCATTATCGCTTCTTAAAAGAAAATATTTTTAATAAAATAAATGAGAGTTCAAATATAAAATCTGCAATTTTGCACAACTTTAGGTTATGTTGGTGTTTGTCGTAAGCATTTTGTATATTTTTCACCAAAAATTCCACGGTTGGATTGTCTAAATATTGTAAAAAATATTCCAGATTAATTTTGAAGTTGAGTTATCAACTAAAAGTTCAAAATGGTACAATTTCGAATAAAAGGATTCTAATATTGTGCAAATTCCAAAATTTTAATATTTAGAGTTCTTCAAATCGAAAAATAATTAAAATTGAGGATTTTTCGCGGGTTTTCCCCGATTTGCAAATATTTTTCACGGTGAATAAAATTTAAAAAACTGATCTCCAATTTAAACATTTTTTTCATTTGAAATAATAAAAAATAAACTGCAAATTATAGCACTAAAAATGGAACTCTTGAATTTTAAATTATTTGAAATTTAAGTTTAAGAGTTTTTAAATTTAAAAATCTTATATTCAAATGGTCAATAATTTACACGTATAAAATGGAAGTTAGGTAATAACTTTTTCAATTGAACAATTCTAAATAAAATGCAGACAAATTCAGTTGTAAAATTATAAATCCACGTTACCATGTACACTATTCTAAATTGAACTTTCAATCAATGAACTTTAAAATTTTCGACATATCATTTTAAGCAATTTTAAGTTAGAAAAATTAAAAGTTAAACTATTAAAATCTTCTTTAGCTAAACACTGCTTAAAACATAAGCCTAATTATTTTAATTTAAAATAGTTTAAACGTCCTTGAAAAGCTTCAAAACATTTTTTCAAAAACTTGAGATACCTAGAAGTTTTCAAAAAAATTTGAATTAAAAGATATTTAATTCGGCTATTCATGCCAAAATTTCGATACAAACGGCCGCAACCTAATTTTAAAAAATGTAGAGTTTTGCAGATTTAAAATGAAAAATTTAGAAGTTTTTAAAGAATTGTTAAAGGCTTCAAAAGAATAAAAAAATTTTCTTAAGATTTTTAGGAAAATCAAAAATTATCTTTCATTTTGAAAAGTTATTTTAAGGGAATATTTTAAAAGAATTTAAAAGGTTTCCAAATTGCCCAAAAAAATCGGAAATTTCTTAAGGAAATCTTATGAAATTGGTAAGATTTCTAAAAATTGTAAGAACAATTCTATAAATATCTTTTAAAATAAATCGAATTTTTCTAATATTTTTAAAAAATTCTGAATATTTAGAAAAATTTCTTTACAAAATTCCAGATTCTCTTTTCACAATTTTAGAAATCTTTTCAAATTTTTATAATTACTGTATTAATCTTGTGAAAATTACAATAATTTTTTTTTAATGCCAGTTTTTGGCTTAAAACGCTAACAGACCTTAAAATTATTGAAAATTCGGAATCTTCTTCACGCACTATTTAAAAAAAATAACCAATAATTGTTTATGTTTCATTTTCTAGTGTAAAACATTAACCTAACCTAAAATTGTTAAAAATTGGGGATCTTCTTTCAACTTTATTTTTTTCAATAAAATTATTAATTCCGCCGAAAAACACAAACATAACCTAAAATTGTTAAAATATTTTTAATTTTGTTCAAATCCTAATGATTAATGAAAAACACCAAAAAATCAAAAATTGTAAATTTATTGATTCTGTTTGACAATCGGAGAAATCTAACGATTTTTGGTGTTTTTCATTGTTGCTAATAATGCCAGTTTTCCACGAAAAACACTGACAGGGCATAACTAATAATTTTTCCAAATTATAAGTTTTCTTTGAAATTCAATTATTTAAGTTTATAATAACCGATTTCCAGTGACAAAAAGTGAAAATCTTGTTTCTATTATTAGATTATGAATCTAAAAGTTTCATTAACTTATGTTTAATAATTTTAAGCGAATAAAAACTATTAACCTTCAAAGTTAAAATTATAAATTATTTTATAAAATATTTAGCTTAAAAAATATTCATCCATTAATTTTAGGATTAATTATATTATTTTATTCAATTTTAATTTCATTACATTTAAATATATTTAAAAAACCAATGCTTAAAACCTTAAAATATTCCAAAATTGTAAAAATATTCAATGTTGAAAAATGTTAAGTCTTTGAAGTCTAAAACATTTTTATTAAAAATCAATTTCTATTCTAAAGCCCTAACGTAACCAAAAATTGATTAAAAATAATGAACCTTTCAAATTTCATCATTTTTATTTGAAATAAACAATCTCTTGTATAAAAAAATATAAAAGTATAAATATTTTTTTTAAATACAAATTTTTGTCTTTAATCAATTTTTTTTCTCATTAAAAATACCAATTTCCACCGAAAAACTTTAACACAATCCAAAATTGTTAAAAGATTCTTAATCTTGTTCAAATTATAATGACGTTGGTTTCAAAATTCTCATTTTTGGTTCAAAACGCTCATTTTTTAAATACCTCACATTATAAGTGATTTATTTTTGAAAATTTAAATAAGCGGGAAAAGTGTACGAAACCCATAAAAAAGGGAAAAAGGGCAGCATTTTTTTCTCTATCTTGAGTGGACTGCCTTGAATGCCCTTTCGATTTTAATTTCGACAGTGAAATCAACAAGACTGGAGCAATAATTTAATAATAAACCAAAAATATAGTTAGATAGCTCTTGAAAAATGAACCTGAGTCTCCATTTACAGTTTTTCTCTCGGGATGCAAATTTTCCAGTAAATAAATAAAAACTGACTTTTTTAATTTGAAAAAACCATGTTTTTTCACATTCAACTCGTCGTAAGTAATTCGTTTATCAACTAATTAACAAGTTTCTTTTTGAGTTTTGTTTGTGACACTCTAGCGGAGGCTACAGTGTCCAAAAGGGTCAAAAGTTAATTTCTAATCTTTTTTTTTTTAATCCAAATAAAAAACCACGTTTTTAGACATTCACATTAAAAAAGTGAGCGAGGAAGTTTGAGCTACGACAAACTTCAAGTGAACGAATTTTCCGCCAATGTATTGGTCAACTTTTTGGAAAATCTCAATTCGATTTGATTTTTAGTTCCATAATTACAGCGAGTTTACTACGAGCTCGCGACGCGACACCACGGGATTTTTCAGGGGACGCCGCCGGAACGCTGACTAGTGCGAGCGAGTGGACAAAACAAAGGATGGGCAAGGAGGATGTTTCAGGCTTCAGGCGGCGTCCCCT
>NC_046661.1:83293092-83351437 GCF_010883055.1 Belonocnema kinseyi | reverse complement strand
GATTTTTCAGGGGACGCCGCCGGAACGCTGACTAGTGCGAGCGAGTGGACAAAACAAAGGATGGGCAAGGAGGATGTTTCAGGCTTCAGGCGGCGTCCCCTGTAAAATCCTGTGGTGTTGCGTCGCGAGCTCGCAGTAAACTCGCCGTAATTATGGAACTAAAAATAAAATCGAATTGAGATTTTCCAAAAAGTTGGCCAATACATTATCGGAAAATTCGCTCGCTTGAAGTTTGTCGTAGCTCAAAGTTCCTCGCTCACTTTTAGAATGTGAAAGTATAAAAACGTGGTTTTTCATTCGGATAAAAAAAAACATTAGAAATTAACTTTTAACCCTTTTTGGTCACTGTAGCCTCCGCTAGAGTGTCACGAATAAAACTCAAAAAGAAATTTGTTAATTAGTTGATAAACGGATTCCTTACGGCGAGTTGAATGTGAAAAAACATAGTTTTTTCAATTAAAAAAAAGTTAGTTTTTATTTATTTACTGAAAAATTTGCAGCCCGTGAGAAAAACTGTAAATAAAGTTTATTTTTCAAGAGCTATCTAACTATATTTTTGGTTTTTTCAAATTTCGAATTTCACTTTTGATACCTGACGTCACAGCCTGGACAATACTTTTACTCTTTCTCGAGCGCCTGTCGCCTTCTTGTCCAGAACTCCTCAATTTAAAAAAAATGTTGTAATAACTTCATTGAAGGAATGCGTAAGAAAATATTTTACTTCGTAATCAGTAGAGTCAATATTAAAGTCATGTACTGTACGACAGCGCAGTAATATTTATCATTGCACAATTATTTTCTATGGATTATAACATAGTATTAATAAGCACTTTCTACTGAATGATATGCGATTTGAATTAAAATCGTCAGTTATTGTGTTGCAACTTCAAATTCAAGGAGAGAATACAATACAATTATGGGTTCTAATTCGTAATATCATAAAGTATCGCCTGGTTGCGCTCTTTCAAAATTAAAAACTAAAATTAATTAAAGTCAAGATACTAGTACCATTTTCTAAACTGAATTTACGATTTTAAATTGAAAAATAAATTTAAATATTGTTTAAATTTACAACTTTAATCGAAAATATTACAATTGATGGCGTGACTAATTTTAAATTGTTGGATTTAAAATAATTATTTTAAAAACGTACCATTTTTAAGGTTTATTATTTTTAATTCTTAAATTTAGAACGTTTGTAATCTGAAAAAAATAGTTTTAACGATTATTTTAATCTCTGACAAAGAAGGGCGAATTTTCAATTTAAAAAAAAATGAATTTTCAACACAGAAGGTTAATTTTCCGCAAGAAAATTAGTTTTTAACAAAATACAGAACTTTTTACACAAATAGTTGAATTTTCAACAAAGAATATCAATTTTCTACCAAAAAGGAAGAATTTTCAACAGATTTTACACATTTTTAACTAAAGAGTTTGAACAATGAATATGATGTTTTTAACTGAAGAGACGAATTTTTTGTTACGAAATAGTTAAATTTTCCATGAAAAAAAAATATATAATTTTTAGCAAAAAAAAAATAATGATAATAATTTTCAACAAAAAAGAGATTTTAATAAAAAAGTAAATTAAATTGGATTTAACCCACAAACAGTATTTTTCAGCAAAATACTTGAATCCTCATCTAGAACAGATTAATCTTGAACCAAAGAGTTTCATTTTTAACTAAAAATTTGTTTTTGTACCGAAAAAGATTAATTTACTTTAAAATACATTAATTTTCAACCAAATAATTCAACTTTATATTGAATTTTTTAATTTTTGAACTAAAAATAGAAGTTTTCTAATAAACAGTTGAATTTTTAACAAAAAGTTAATTTGCAACTGAAACGGATTCATTTTTAACTAGAAAATTGTATATTTAGCCAAAAGGAGTGCCATTTTTAAAGAAAGAGGTGAATTTTTAAACCAAAAAGATAAAGGTTTAAAAAAATAGTTGATTTTTCAACAACAAAATTTTATAATTAAGAATGAAAACGAATTTTTAACAAAATATATACATTCTTAACCAAATAGTTTAAATAAACAAAATAGTTAAATTTTCAGTTTCAAAAATTATTTTTTAACAACAAACATGAATTTTCATGATGAATCATAAAAAAGCGAATTTTCAAAAAACAGAGAAATTTTCAACTTGAAGTAGAATAGTTAAATCTTCAGTAAAAAAAATATTTTTTAAACAAGAAAAATAAATTTGTAAGAAAATAGCTTAATTTTTAACAAAATAGATGAATTTTGAACCAAGAAAATTAAATTTCTATCAAATAAGATCAGTTTTCGACAACAAAAGAAATAATTCAATTTTTAGCTAAAAAGGTTCATTGAAAAAAACAAACTATTTTTCAACTAAAATTATAAATCTTTAACAATAAAAATGAACTTTTAATAAAGTAGTTAAATTCTAAATGTAGTAGTAGTTAAGCATTAAAATTTAAACATAAAATCAATTTTCAACAAAATACTTGCATCCTCAACTAGAACAGAATAATTTTTAACAAAACAATTGAATTTTAAACGAAAAATATTAATTTTGAACAAATATATCTATTTTCAACCAAATAATGCAACTTTCTACCGAATCGTTGAATTTTTTAACGGAAAAGGCGAATTTTCTACAAAAAAAGTTCAATTTTAAACAAAAAGTTAATTTTCAACCGAAAAGTGCTGTATTTGTAGAGAAAAAACTGAATTTTTATACTAAAAAGATCAAGTTTCAGCCAAACTCTATTTTTTAAGAAAACAAAAATTTGCAAGTCAAGAAAGAAAAAAATTGCAATGAAATTGTTGAATTTTCAACCAAGAAGATTAATTCTTTACCACAAAAGAAATATTTTCAACAAAATACATACATTTTGAACCATATATTTTGAATCAACGAAATACTTTAATTCACAGTTTGAAAAATTAATTTCTAAACTAAAATGTCAACTAAGATTTTAAATTTTCAACCAAAAAAATAAACTTTAAAAAAATTAGTTTAACTTTGAACTAAAGTATTGAATTTTTCACCTAAAAAGGTGAATTTTCAACTAAAAATATACTGTAGATTACATTCTTAACAAAAAAGAAAAAGCTTTTGAATAAAAATTAAAAACTGTTGTATTTAACCAACGAAAATTAATTTTCGTCAAAATACTTGAATTCTCAACTAAAAAAGAAGGACAATTTTCAAGGAAACAGTTGCATTTAGAACCCAAATATTTATTTTCTATAAAAAAAGCCGATTTTTATACAAATCATATAAATTTTCAAGTAAATATTTAAACTTGCTACAAAACTGTTGAATTTTCAAGTCGCAAAGAAAATTTTTTAACCGAAACGGATTAATTTGTAACCAGGCAGTTGTATTTTTACCCGAAAATATGTCTAAAAAAGTAGTTGAATTTTCAACAGAATAATTAATTGATCAACAAAAAATTTGAATTTTTTCCAAATATTTCAATTTTATACTATGGAAATTAATTTTCTATCAAAAGACGAATTTTCAACCTAATAAATGAATTATCACTTAAACAAAATTTAACAAATTCAAAACAGAAAGTCAAATATTTAATTTTTTAACTGGAATAAAAGAATTTTCATCCTACAAAAGATAAATTTCGAATTAAAAATGGAATATTTAATTTTTCCGATGAAAAAAAATTAACGAAAAAAAAAACAATTTTTAACAAAAGAGTTAAGTTTTCAAATAAATAGTTTAATTCATAACCAAAATATTTTAGTTTCAAACGAAAAATATTGAATTTCAACAAAAAAGTTTAGTTTAACCAAATAGTTTAATTTTCTAACAAAATGTTAAATTTTCAAGCCAAAAAGAATATTTTTTTTTACAAAGCTGTTGAATTTCCAACAAAAAAGTTACTTAAGACCTACAGTTAAATTTCCAACTAAAATGAAGGTATCCTAAAAAAAAGAATTCTCAATTAAACAATGTAATAGTTAATATTTCCACAAAAAATGTTTATTTGAAAATGGTCGAATTTCCAACAGAATACATAAATTTTCAACGAAAAAAAATCAATTTTTAACTTAAAATATAAATTTCCAACAAAAAATGTAATAGTTACAATTTCTGTGAAGCAAATTCATTTTCAACCAAAAAAAGCTAACAGATCTTATAAAATTAAAGGTCAAAGCAACGACAGCTGTAGTTTGATGATTGTGAATTCTCTTTCGTTAAAGCTCCTTCGGCTTTAACGAAAACATTCTCATCATCACTCGATTTTGTCCTAAAGCAGACGTATTTTTATTGTCTAGTTTTTATCATTAATAATGTCTGCAGCCTATAAAAAATAATTGTTATTAAACGTATCATTGCACTTTGCGTTGTTTTCCATGAATTCAATTTGTTTAATTTCAATATTCTTTTTTTTACGATTTAAACCGAAAATACGCATCCTAGCTTCTAAGAAAATTTGTGTAGATATAATTTTGACGAATAATTTTGTTAAATAAGATGTCATTTTGTATATTTATTTTTTTCTTAGCTTGTGTTGTTTGTCCAAAAATTTAAATTTTTTATTTTAAATTTTGTTTTTTTACTAATTAAACCTGAAATACGCGACCTGTCAAAAAGTGAATAATAAAAAATTTGTAGACTTTTTATGGCTGCAAACTTTTTGCCTATTATTATTTGTTCGTATCTTGCATAGTTAAACCGAAAAATGGAATCTATTTCGAAAAAATAATGACTTTTTAACGAAAAAATTGAATTTTCAAAAAAAGGATCATATTTTTAACAAAATTTTTGAACTTTCACCCAAATAGTTGAGTTTTCAAAGAAGAAAAAATTATCAACCAACCAGTTGCATTTACAACTGCATAGTTTAATTTTTAATAAAGTACATTTTACACTAAAAACAATAATTTATCAACCAAAAATGAAATAGTAAGAGTTTCGGTCCAAAAAATGAATTTCAGAAAAATTAGAACGAATTTTCAAAATAATAGTCAAATCTTCTGCCAATGAAATTAGTGTTTAAAAAATTAATTGTGTTTTCAATAAAGAAAAATTAATTTTTAAACCAGAAATTTCGAACAAAATAGTTAAACTTTAACCACATAGTTGAATTAAAAAAAATTATAAACCAAAAGAATTTTCAACCAATTAATTGGATTTGCATACCGAAAAGACAAATTTGAATATGAATTTTCAACCAAAAAAAGATGAGTTCTCAAAGAAAATTTTAAAACTAGAAATTTCTACTTAAAACAATCAATCAGGGCGCTGGAAGGTTCCACAGAATTGGAGGTTCTAATAATACGTTTTTCCAAAAATAAACTTAAATTAACAAGAAAAATTATAATAAAAGTTTAAAACATACCAGTGCCGTTTTCGCATTTGCCCCAATTATTTCCGGCGACATATCGCCATTGAAAAACACACTGGGCACAAGTGAGACCTTCCGGAAGTTTATAGTAGCTTTCAAAAATGCCATTTCCGGGAGCGGGGTAATAACGAATTGTGCCGTTTTCTCCTCGAAGAAGGTACTTGTCGAGACACTCCTGAGTGACTTCGGTTCCTTTATAGGTCATGGGACATGTTCGAAACTCGAAATATCCGTAATGGTTCGCAGTTAACTCGACTCGCACTGGAATAACGGATCCTGTTCTGTACCTCCTCACAATCACATCCTTCCCATATGTTCCTCCGGTCTCATGAGGTCGAGGCTATTAAAAAAAAATTATTCTAACTTTAATTTTAAAACAAAAATTGGATCTAAGCTCTGACCACCTTTTTCAATTTTTAATTAATTTTTTTATTTATTTTAGGGCATCCCAACAACAACAAAAAATTTGCCTTAGTCCGGATTTGAACCGAGAACGCCACTCTATGAGTGGAGCGATAACCAATGGGTTAACACTACACTCATGGTTAGTGGCATTACTGGCTCGAATCCGGACTCAGGCATATTTTTTCTTGTTCTTTGATAATTATTTGTCCGAAGTAATCGTTGTAAAATCGAATTTCGTATCAATTTAAAAAACAGTATAGGTCTATAATAATTTACCTTTAATGAATTCATCTTAATTTTTTTTTTTTACTATTCTTGAAAACCGCAAAGGTTGATTTTGGTCAAGACTTTGTACTGTTTATAAGTAAAATAAAATAAAGTTTTTCTTGCTGGGCTGTTTTTTATTTCTAAAATTATATTTTTTCGACCCACCCTGCCCAAAGAAAAAAAACGTCTATAAATGTTTTACCCACACTGAGAAAAATATTCATGCAACCAAATCTTATTTTTTGACTCAACATAACTTTAGCTAACTCAACAAAAAGTTTGATTAATTCAATAAAATATCACGTTGTTTTAACTAAATTTTTTGCTAGGTGAACCAAGATTTGATGGAACCAAGAAAAATAATTTTCTCAAATATCACTGACGTTTTTTTGTTCTAATACATTTTAAAATCGCCCGCGCTTTTTCACGAGCTCATTTGGACCAATCAGAGCGTCGCGTGAAACAATGGCAGCGCCATCAGTCTTTCTTGCTATTCAGTGTTGCTTTAATTCAACAGTTGTTTAAATAATTAGTTGAATTGTTATCTTTTTCAATAATGCTATTTTTCAGTTTAAAATGCACAATTCAATAATCTTTCACCCAAACAATTTTCTATTTTTATTTTTAAGCTTACATTTTTAATTTAAACAATAGTAAAATTCGTTCTTGAAGACCTGAACAATTAAAAATTAAAAGCTTTTGAAGTTAAAAATTTTTCATCAAAATGTTTTATTTAATAAATAAATCAAAACATGCTGGCCGCTGGACTTGGGAAATAGCCGTGAATTTATTTTTTGACCGAAATTTTACAAAAAAAAATCCTTCCAACTTTGATTTTACCCGTTTTTAAATAATTATTTTAATTGTGATTTTTTTCGAATATGATATCACTGAGTTTAGAATGCGTAATTAAAAAATCTTTCACTTTAAAAATGATCCACTTTAGATTTTTAATTTTTTAACGTACATTTCAATTTAAAGAATTTTAAAATGCAGTTTTAAACACTTAAACAATTAAAAATTAGAAGCGCTTAAAATCGAAGACTTTTTAATGAAAAAAAAAAAATTTTAGTTGATCAACGGCAAATATAAATTAATGAATTTTTTTCAAATTGAATTGTACTTTTAAGGCGAAAAAATTAAATAATAAGTGATTGTACAAGACGATTCGGTATCACAATTTTAGAATGTCCAGATTTTAACTTTAAAAATTAAACTGTTTCAATTAGAAAGTCTTATTATATTTAAACAATAACGTCAAAATAATATATTTATATTTAAAGGCTTTCATTATATATCGAATTTTATTTCAGTCTAAAATATTCCATTTTTAAACCATGCGAATTTAACAAAATTCCGAGCTATTACTGAAAATTTTGGCAAGGGAAGAAAATTCCTAATTGGAACACGAACTTTTTCCAACGAATTCTAATTCTGAATTAAATCAGGGAATTTTCCAATTTTAACCAATTCTGGGTTGAAACTAGTATTTATCCAAAAGAATTATAATTTGTCTTGGAACTGGGAATTTAAAAATTTTAATAAATTCCGAGGTAGAACAGGTTATTTTTTAAAAGAATTAATTTTAAGTTAAAACGAGTTATTTTTAACAAAATTTAAATTATGAATTGGAACAGGGAATTTTACTAAAAAATTCTAATACTTAGTTGAAATGGAGAATTTTCGAAAAGAATTAAAATTCTTTTTTTAAACAGGGATTTTTTCAGAAGAATATTATTTCTGAGTTGAAATGAAGAATTTTCTTAAGAAAACAAGTTTGTATTTAAACAGCGAATGTTCAATTTTTTTCCAATTCTCAGCTGGAATTGAAATTTAAAATAGGTTAAAATATGGTGTAATTTTGAACATTTTTAAATTTATTGATTGATTCTTCAATTTTGAGCATTGAAAATGATAACAGGGATTTACATTTTTGGAACTGAATTTGAATCTTTAAACTCTACAGTTTATAGAATCATTTAATTTAGAATTATTTTTATTACTTAGAATGGAAACCTGAAATTTTTTTTAATGAATCTGTACTTTAAGTATTAAAAAGTGAAAAAAACTATTTTAAATCAGTTCAAAATTTAAGAATTTTTAAAATTGAACGTTAAAAATTAAACGGTTTTAGTTTGAAAGTCTTTTCATTAAAAAAATGTGAACGTCTGACTGAAACTTTATAAACTATTTTCAACTTCGAAATAACTTTATAATAATATATTTGTAATTAAAGGCTTTTTATAAATTAAAAAATATTATAAATTATATTTTAAATTAATAAATAGATTAATTATTGAATATGGGGTAATATTTGAATGTGCATTTAAGAAAAGTAAACTCTAACAAATTTTTTGAAATTAAACAATTTTAAACTGAATTCTTTGACATAGAAAGCCTGGAATTGTTAAAATTTCGACGAGCTTTAAATTTCGCACGTTGCAATTATAATAGTTGTATGTGAAAACTGTTTAAATTGTAAGTGGAATTGTTGAATTTTGATGTATAATTCACAAATGAACATTTGCAGAAAAATTTTAAGTGATTTTAAGAGATATTTAAAAGTTTTGAAAAGATTCAAAATTATCATGCAAATTTCAAAAAGCTTCCTTAAAATCTGCCAGAAGATTTTTTGAAAATTTTGTAAATCTTTTAAAACCATTTAAAATATTCTCTTTAAATAATTTTTCCAAATGAAATTTTTTTTTTAATTTTCCTAAAAATCTTAAGACATTTTTTTGTTCTTTTGAAGCATTTAACAATTGTTGAAAAGATTCTAACTTTTTTGTTTAAAATCTGCGAAAATCTACATTTTGTTTCACATCAGGCTTCAAGCTTTAAATGAAGTATGAATATTTTCCAAACTTCTATATATATCTTAAAATTACTCAAATTTCGTCTACAAATCATAAATGTTCAATTATTATTTACACATCCAAATTTTAGAGAAATATTATAAAACTTGCAGGAATTCCTCAAAATTTTAGAAAAAATTCTATTAATTTTAATAAATATTTAGAAGTTCTGAAAAAATTTCAAAAATAATTTTTAATTTTAACAAATTTAAAACAACTTCTAGGTTTCTCAAGATTTGGAAATAAAATTTTACAGCTTTTCAAGGATGTTAAAACTATTTAAAATGAAAATAATTAAATTTTTTATTTAAGAAGAGTTCAGTTGAAAAAATTCCATTTTTCAATTCTTCATTTTTCCAGCTTAAAATTGATTGCGTGGATTTATATTTGTTCATATTGAAAAATGGCAGTACCTTCCATTTAAAAATTTTTTAATTCAACAGTTCCACTTTGAGTGCTTTTATTTTTAGCTCAGTTTTTAGTACCTTAAATGAAAAATTTGTTAGCTTGAGCGTTCGATTTTGTAAATTTCATTGATCCTGAAAATGTTTGTGAACCGGGAAATGACTGGGAATTTATTTCGTCGATTAAAGCGGTCAGCCTGTATAACCATATTATTTATACTTATATTATTAATCGTCGCTATATTTATACTTATATGCTTAAACCTGGATTTAATGTCAATTTTGAGACTGAGCGTGACATTAAATCCAGGGTCTCGGCACTATTTTTCTCTCCTGTTTTTCTTTTTCTTGTCTCTCTCTCTCTCTCTCTCTCTCTCTCTCTCTCTCTCTCTCTCTCTCTCTCTCTCTCTTTTGTGACGCTTGAGAGAGCACCGCATATCCTCCCGCCACTCCTCTCGTCAATCCCCACCGCGCGGCCTCAATTCTCGGAAACATTAAATGAACGATCACTAAATCCAGATTGGACTGTAATTTGTATTAATAATTATGAAATAAAAGTTGGTCATGTTCTTATAAAAAACCACGCAGTTTGAACATCTTGACTTTTCTATAGACCGATCAAATACATTAATCTTCGATTACAGCTCATAAAAATCAGAATTGGAGTTAATTAATTAATTGATTAATAAAAATTAATAATTAATTAATTATTTAATTAAGAATTAATGTCGAAATTTCAAATTGGGTGGAAGCTCTGTTCAAAAGTACATCGGCAAGTCATTCTACCTACAAATTTCCAATCTTGCAGAAGCTCTTCCCTGGAGAACATAAAAGATATTGTCAGATTAAATATTAAAAGCTAGAAATTTAAACAAAACCAAAATTTAACAAAACATTTAAAGAAAACGGAAATTTAATTAAACTGAAGTCAATTTCGGAACTCCTTGATACAAAGATACAAACTTCCGCGTTTAGAAACAAAAGAAAGTCTGTAATTTGAATTAAAATAAAACGTATCAGTACAGCAGATAAGAAAAGTGCCTTATTAATATAATAATAATGAAAAACTCGCTTTTTAAAATTAATTAGACATAATTAGGATCGCCTAATTGGGCTTTGGTATATCTCACTGTCACAAGAGAGACCAGAGCCCAATGTGAGAGTAATTGGAAGAGGGAGACTCTAGAGAATAAAATTTCAAAGATTCCAAAAAAGATCTTACGGAATTACAAATAATTTCGACTTATTCTAATGAATTTTTACTATTTCGAAAGATTTTCGGGGATTTTAGACAATTTCTAGAGAACCGTATAGAATAAATTAAATTTTATTTGAAAAGATTTCTACGGATTTGAACGGTTTAGAGAGATATGAAGGAATTAAAATAATTTTGAAGGATGTTAAGGATTTTAAGTTACACTAAACTCTCGTTTTCAGTTACCCCGTCCAAGGCCATTTGAAGGCAACCCCCAACACTCGACTGAAAGCGAGAGTTTGGTGTATTTTAAAAGATTGCAAAGAATTTCATGAGTTTCACCAATTTTCATGTTTCGAGGGTATTTTAAAATTACCAAGGCATTTCTAGAGAACTTTCAGGAACAAAAGCAATTTTAAAGATATCATGGGAATCTATAATTTTTTTCTGTGTGTTCTGATGTTGATTATAGAGTCAGCAAAGACGAACCTGAAAAATAATATTCAGCAGGCGACACCATTTTAAAAAATTGTTTATTTTTATATAAACAAATTAATCATTGAAAGTGCTTTAAAAATATTTGGAGACTTTATTTTCCAATTTTTTCTTCGGAATATACGTAAAAACAATACTTAATTAACAATATTTTTATATCCAAAGTATATTTTATTGTCATATACAAAAATAAACAAATGCATATTTTATCCATTTTTCGCTCTAAAGACTTCGATTCGTTAAAAAAATGGATAAAAAATGTTGTTGAAAATCAAGAATATTTAAGTTTTTTTACACTTCATATAAATTTTTTATTATTAAAATAAATTTGATAAAAAAACTTTTAAAAAATGACCAAATCACAGATTTTTCAGTACAATTGTTTATAAAAAAATCAGTTGTAGCTCAATAATACAATGAAATAAGAAAGATATGGCCAAAGTTACGAAAGTAAATTCAGTTGAAAAAACGAAATCTGCCAATTGAAAATGGACGAAAATCTGAATTTGTTTATTAAATTCATTTAAACAAATAAAAAATTATGATACTTGACAAAGTTTATAATAAAAAGGGTTCTTGCTTAGTCATCGGCAGTCGATTTCGTAAAAAAAAACCTGCACCCATTTGTTGAAAAGTAGTCAAGTCATCAATGCAGGCCTAAATCCAGGTCATTTGTAAAGCGAATGAAAAAAGGGCAGCCAATTTTAGAGCCGCTTGAACACCTAAATAATGGCCATTTGTAATGGAACTTCAAAAAGCGCGCCACATTTTATGGGGACATAGGGCGGCCTGATACCTAAATCCGGGCTATTATTAATTAAACTCGAAAAAGGAAGGACATTTTGGAGTTGCGTATGGTGGATTGAGACCTAGATCCAGGTTATTAGAAATGAATCTTGAAAAAGGGCCGCACATTTTGCGGTGGCAAAAGGTGTTCTGAAACCTAATTTAGAGCCATTTGTAACCCAAATTAAAAACAGGGCGTCCTGATGCCTAAATCCGGGTAATTTGCAATGAAACTTAAATAAAGGCGGCAAATTTGAAGGCGCCCTCTGATGGTCATCAGTGATGAAAATTGAAAAAGGGCGTCACGTTTTAGGGTGGTCCTAATCACAAATCCAGCTCTGTGTGTAATAATAAAAAAAAAAATTGGCCGCCCTACCGCGCTACATGGCCTTTTGGCCCTTGGGGTAAATATCACGCTGTAAAAAATAATTTGAATCTTCTTTATTGTACAGAAGGATAAAAGGAAGTTTCTTCAAGCGCCTTGAATTTACCACACAGCATTTATCGCTTTACGATTTCAGAACGAAAAAACGCTTGAAGTGTCAGTGGCGTAGCTACGAAATTTTCCGCCCGGGGCCAAAAATAATTTGCCGCCCATAGTTCTCAAATCTGCATTCATTTCAAAAATCGTTTTGCCGCCCCAAGCGTTTGCGCCCGGGGCAGCGGCCCCCTTCGCCTTCCCCTAGCTACGCCTCTGTGAAGTGTCATTGATGTCAATTGTCAGTTGTCAATTATTATACCTTTTTCATGTCCCAGGGGTCACCGCAAATTCCACATTTTCCACCATTTCGATTCCATTGCCTGCTGTAACCACCACAATATAATTCGTGGTCGTTGTAATTTTCGGGAGTGCCAAATCCGAACCTCCACATTGAGGCTCTTGATGGCGGCTCAATCAGTCTTCCATGTGCAGACACTTCTGAGACTAGCAAATTCCCAAAAAATGGGAGAGAAACGAGGAGAATCAAAAACATCCTTCTGCCTCCAAATAAGCTCTGTAATTTAAAAAAAAAGTTAAGATATTTTTTATTTGGGAGGTCCTTTCAGAAATCGAGGCTCTTGAATTTTAATCGAAATTAGGAGAATTAAAATTTTTTTTAAGATTGGGTTTTAGGCTTTCGCATGGGAAGAGAAGTGAGGGGAAATAAGAGGAAGGGAAGTATAATCAGTGAGGCAAATGAGGATGGGGGGGGGGGGCAGAATAATGGGGAGAAGTAAAAATTAAGTGAAATAATGAGTGAGGAAGTAGAAGAAGTGAAGGAAAATAAAGGGAGAGGAAGTGGAAAACGTGATGGAAAATGAGGCTTGAAGTACGGGAAGTGTGAAATAATAAGGGAGGGAGTAGGAGAACTTAAGAGCAGCAAGTGGAGGGGAAGTCGATGAAGTGGAAGGAATAAGAGGATAGTAAATCTGGGGATGGTAAGTAAGATAAGTAAGGACAAGCGGAGAAAGAGATGTAAGGGAAAATAAGGGAAGGTAAAGTGAACGGAATGGGGGAAGGGGAACTAGAAACAGTGAAGGGAAATTAGAGAGGGGGAAATTTTGGGAGGAAAAGTCTAAGAAGTAAGGGAAAATGAGAGGGAAGTGAGGATGAATAACAGGGAAGTTGGAGAATTCAGGGGAAAAATAAGGGGTGGGAAAGTAGAAAAAGTGGACGGATAGGAAATAGCGGAAATTGTGGGAGGTGAAGCAGGAGAATTTAGGGGAAATAAGGAGAGGGAAGTGAGGGTAATTGGCGGGAGGAAAACTATTATAAATGAGGAAAAAGTAATGAGGGGAAATGAGAGGACGAGCAAAAAATGGGAATTTTCAAACCAAAAAGGCGAATTTTCTACAAAACAGTTGAAATTTCAGCCCAAAAATATAAAGTTTCATCAACAAAAATTAATTTTCAAACAAATAGTTTAAATTTCAACCAAAGAGATGAATCTCTAACCAAAACTTTCGTTTCATAAAGTAGTTTAAATTTCAATCAAATAGTTGACTTTTTATTAAAAATGACTTTTTATTAAAAATGACTTTTTAACAAAATAATTAGATTTTCAGTCAAAGGAGATGAAATCCTAAACCAAAAATATAATTGTAGATTCTTTAATTAAAGGTAATTAACTTTTTAATAAAAAAGAATTACATTTCTACGAAGCGATACATTTTTAATCTAAAAAGACAATATTTCGATCCAAAAAGATGGATTTTTACTACACAGTTCAATCATTTTTGACCAAAAAAGATTAATTTTCGGAAAAAAAAGTTTAATTTTCCAAAAAATGAATGAATTTAGAACCAACAAGTTCAAATTGTAAACCAACGTGAGAAATCTTCAACCAAAAAAATTTTATATTGACAAGTTAGTTCAACCAAACAGATTAATTTACTATAGCAAAAAATGTAATTTTTCAATCAAAGAGACGAATATTTAACCAATAAATCAATCTTCAACAAAGAAGTTTAATATTCCAAAAGTAAAAATATGAATATTAAAAATGTATATAAATTTTCAACAAAATAGTTGAATTTTCACCTGAAGCAGATAAATTTTCCACCAAAAATAGAATAGTTCAATTTTCAGTGAAAAAATCAATTTTCAATAAAAAAGGCAATTATTAAACAAAATAATTTAAATTAAATAAGGTTGAATTTTACACCAAGGAGGCGAATCTTCAAATAAAAATTTGACAAATTAGTTCAACCAAAAATATTAATTTAAATCAATACAAGAACGCATATTTAGCAAAATAGTTAAATTTTTTTCAAAGAGACGAATTTTTAACCAAAAAGAAATAATTTTTGAACACCGTTCGACATGAAGAATAATTTTTCTACCGAAAAAGACGATTTCAAAAAAATACATGAATTTTAAACCAAATTAGAAGCTCTCACGCGCGCGACCCGCTCATTTGCTTGTAATTATTCTATTTGGAAATTAAGTTCAAGAAAATGATACGATAATCATTTTTACTTTAATAACATCTATTTATACACGACTTCGCATGGGTACTATATACGACGAAAGACCGGGTTGTGTACTCGAATTTTGAAAACCCGACTAAACTCGGGAGGTGGTTTTCTGCAGTTTTCCTCTCATTTGACCAAATGTTTAGGCAAATGCGAGTACTTCGGGCAAACTCGTATGTAGCTGCATTGTAAATAAACCTTATAGTAAAAAACTGACCCTATTCGTTGAAAATAACCAAATTCTAAACTTTTTATTAAACTTCTTTCAATAATTAATAATTAATAATTCTGGTAAATTTAACAAATCACTTAGAAAACAGTCATCACAAAGATAATCTTAGTTAACTTCGTAAACAAATTTGAATAATACCCCAACTCTCAATATGTTTAGGAAAATCGTTTGAAGGATCAATAATTATTATAAATTTACAAAGTAACGTGGAAAATAATCATCGAAAGACATTCTTAGTTCATTCCGTAAACAAATTACGCCTCTTCCTTAAAAAATAGCCAAGCAATAAATATGTTGATAAACATTTTAAAAATAATTAATAACTGTAGATTTTCAAAGCATCAGAGAAAAAAATATTATCGGAAAGATATTCTTAGTTAATTATGGGGAAAAATGAAGCCTACTCGTAGAAAGAAAAGCAAACTCTTAATTTTTCAATTGAAATACTTTCAATAATTAATAAAAGCAACATAGAAAAGAGTCATCTAATGGACATTCCTAGTTGATTTCGAAAACAAATTAACTCGTAGGATAAACGCCAAATTCTTAATTTTCTAATTAAAATTGTTCAATAACTATCATATCTTGTAAATTTACAAAACAAAATAGAAAATATTCATCAGATAGACATTCTTGGTTGTCTTCGTAAACATATTTACTTGTATAAAAAAAGGCAAAGATATAATTTTTTAATTAAAATTGTTTAAATAATTAATAGTTCTTGTAAATTTGTAAAGCAATATAGAACAGAGTAATTGGACAGACATTCTTAGTAGACTTCAAAAACAAATTGATTCGTAGGATAAAGGTCAAACTTTTAATTTTTAAATTAAAACTGTTTAAATAATTAATAGTTTTTGTAAATTTGCAAAGCAATATAGAAAAGAGTCACCGGATAGACATTCTTAGTCGACTCCGTAAACAAATTGACTCGTAGACAAAAGGCCAAACTTCAAATTTTTTAATTAAAATTGTTTACATAATTAATAGTTTTTGTAAATTTGCAAATCAATATAGAATAATAGTCGGTAAGGTAGAAATCTAGTCACGTGACCAACTCATCACATGGCCTTAAAAGGAAAAATGAGTTTTCAACATAGTAGTTCAATTTTCAGCCGAAGAGATGAATCTTAAACCAAACAAATGAAACAAAAAAATTAATTTTTAAATCTAAAGTGAATTTTGCAAATTAAAAAACATTTTTCATTCAAAAAAAAATGCAAAATGTGGAATTTTCAAGTCGAAAAGGCGAATTTTCTATAAAAAATAGATGAATTTAGAGGCCCTCGTAAATTTAAAATTTGGGGAAAAAATTAAAAATTGCTGTTCCTTTTTATTATTAAATTTAAAAATTATCTAAAAATGAAATACGGAAAGTATCGAAATTATAAAATCCCCTCGACTTGTATATATTTTTGTTATACAATTTCAGTCCAATATAAATTTTCACAATTGTTCTATTTTCACACTTATACTTCAGCTTTTGTTCTTAATTATGGGAATCAAAAGAACAAAATTAAGAATAAATAAATTTAAATTAAAGGGCTTATAAATCGAGAAGATGATAAATAGGAAGCAGGAAGGAAGAACAAATATTCATAAAGAGTAGTAGAAAAATGAATAATTCACCTCTGAGGTATAAATTACGTGGCGAACCTCATTTAAAATTCCTAAGGAGTAGTCTCACTATTGTAGCAGTGGCATTGCACCCATCGAAAGTTCTTTCTTTATTATTTCTTTCTTTAGATTTTGGACAAGCATATTTTATCAATCTTTTTTATTTTTTTTTTTTTAAATTGAATGAATTTGACACAATGATTGAATGATTGAATTGACTTATTTTCCATACAAGAAAACCCGTCAAAATACGAATTTTCAAGAAAAAATAATTTTTAAACAAGAAAAATGAATTTTCAATCAAGTAATTGATTTTTCAACCAATTAAAATTTTTTACCAATTAATTGAACTTGTAAGCTATAAAAATATATATTCAAACCAAATAGACGAATTTGCATGCAATGAGTCATATTTTAAACCAAAAAAGATTTTTCAGGAAAAAAAAATTAAATTCAGACAAATTTTTTAATTTTCAAGCCATAAAAAACGATTTTTTAGCCATAAAAAATAGCGGATCACTTACCACCAAATATTTCAACTTTCAACCAAGTATTGGATGTTTATGTAACAGAGAATATTTATAATCAACCAATTTAATTTAATGAAAAAATGTTGAAATTTTGACCAAAAATTTTGAAATTTCAATCCCAAAGACGACTTTTTTAACAAAATAATTGCATTTTCAACCGAAGAAGATTTTCCAGCCGAGAATAATAAAAATTTCAACCGAATTGATGAATTTTCAACCGAAAAGTTGAATTTTCAACTCAAAATGATTAATCTTGAACCAAAAGTGGAATAATTTATTTTTCAGTTAAAAAATTAATCTTTAACAAAAAAAATAATAATTTTTTTAAATCAGTTAAACTTTAAAACTAAAAACAAAAAATTTCTGCGAAATAGTTTTATTTTAAACCTGAAAATATGAATTTTCAACAAAAAAAAATAATTTTTAACTAAAGAGGCGAATCTGAAGACAAAAAATTATTCAACTTATATGAATTTTCTAAAAAAAAATATTTAAAAAAATTTTGTTTAAATATACTTTAAATTTTCAACACAAAATGTTATAGTAAAATTTTAACAATCACAAAGAACAATCAACCAAAACAGACTAATTTTCTATCAAAAGATTTATTTTTAATCCGAAAGGACGAATTATCTATTCAAAAAGACAAAAAGTTAAGAAAAATGTTTTATTTTCTAACAAAAAGGTTTTTTGTAAATTGAATAACAAATTTTTAAACAAAAAATTACAATTTGAACCAAAAGATATGAATTTTTGACAAAAAATAGAATAGTGGAGTTTTAACAATTAAACAGAATTAAGTTTTGTACAAAAAAGATTACTAATCTACCAATAGATAAATTTTCTCCCCAAAATTACGAATTTTCTATTCTAAAACAAGAACTTCCAAAAAACTGTCAAATTTCTGAATAAAACGATTCTTTTTTAACAATTTTTTTCTTCAAAAAACCATATTAAAAAGAGATTAATATTTAAAAGAGATACTTAAAAGATTATATACTTAATACTTAAAAGAGATTAATATTTAACTTAAAATATTGGAGCGAAGTTTCAACAATTAAAGAGAAGTAACCTTCAACTAAAAAATAATTAAATTTGTAGCCTAAAATGATTATTTAATCCAAGAGTTCGACTTTTCTATTCCAAAATAAGATTGTACAACAAAAATGTCACATTTTTTACGAAAAATATTATTTTTTAACAACTTTTTTTAATTATGAAAAAAATTTTAATTTTCAACTAAAAGAGATGAATCTTCAATTAAAAATATAGTGGAAGAATTTTCAATTAAAGAGATTGATTAAAGATGAATTTTTAACAAGACATAAATTTCAAATAATTAAAAAAAAAGAATCATTTTCAAATAGTAAGATTTTCTTTTTGGGTTCTATTACTTTATTTCGCATTTAAGCAAAAAGAAAAAGAAAAATCGAGGAAGATTCTTTAAAAAAAAGGGGGGGAAAGGAATTATTTTTAAAAATTGTAAAAAAGCGAAATAGAGGAAAGAGTGTAAACGCTCGATTCCAATTTTAGAAATTCTCATTTCTCTCATAAATCTCTACAGGAAACAATAATATTTTAAAGTTAAAAATTTAAGTACCTAGGAAAAATAAATTTTGTGCTTAAAGAAATTGTTTTAAATTTATTTTTATGAAGTTTCTGCATAATTCGAAATATACAAAATAAAAAGAATAATATCGGGAAGAGAAATTCTAATTTCTATTAAAAATCTGGTCAACCAATAAGAACATTTATTTTTCAGTTGGATAAGACCGTTTTCTTCAAATTAATCTCAACCACGAATTTATCTACGCGGAATCCGAATTATTTCCCGTTTCCTTCGATTAAATTGATCGTGACAGAAGCGATAAATTTCCTCTTGTTTGAATAAGGCGGAAGTGATGCTTGAAAAATTTGCGTGACATTTGTGGGCAAAAAAAAATTTTAGAGAAAAGGAAAGAAGCCAAGATGCAAAAATTTTTATAAATGAGTCGGAGCGGAAAATACTGATAATCATTAGAAAGCAATACAATTGATCGGATGCACTTTACATACAATCGATCGAGCAGATTCTCTACCTGATTTCTTTTTATCAGATTATAAAATAATATCTCCTTATTATGTAAATAATAAAAGAGAGTAATTTATTACGAAACTGCAAAAGTAACTTTTAGAGAAAAAAAATATCCATCCATTTCTACATTTCTACAACTAATCTTTGTTAAAACATATACTTTTTTGTAAATAAATGTAGAAAGTTTAATAACAAAAAATACGGTTAAATACAAATAGCTAACTTTTTCTTGTATTTTCTTGTAGAAAAGTAAAAAAAATAAAAATGAAGTAAAAGTATCTACAATTCAAAAATTCGTATAACTTTTCATTAATATTTTGTTTTTGAAAAGACCCAAACTTAATCTGAAACTACAAAAGATTTCGAAAAATAAAAAAACTTTATTTAGATTTTTCAAGGTTTCGAAAATAAAATTTTGAAGTATTTTAATAATCTTTAAATGTTTTAAGAATTTAAAAAATGTAAGTTACCTGGGAAAATTTACAATGATTTTTTGTTTTGAAAAATCAATTTAACAGAATATTTAAAAAGAATAATAAAATTGTTGAATAATAAATCACAAATGAACAATTATTAATTTGAACAATAATCGAATAAGTTTGAAATGTATTTAGAAGTTTCGAAAAGATTCCAAAATAATTTAAAACGTGAAAAAATTTCAAAACATTTAAAACACAATGTAGATGTTTGAAAATGTCAAACACAAAATTTATCAACTTTTTAAGCATTTTGAAAGACTTTAAATGAATAAAAAATGCTTACTAAAATACCTAAGAAAAACTAACCTTTTTTAAAAATTAACTTTCAAAGAATATTTAATCAGATTTTCAAAATTTTCAAAAAAGAATCTAGATGATTTTAAGGTAATTTTTGAATTTTGCAGGGATAAAAAAAATTTAAGTTTCAAGATAATAAATATATTATTACATTCCTGGAAAATTTAAAAATAAATTTTCTCCACTGAAATTTCCAAGCGAATATTTAAAAAGATTTCAAAACAAATTTTGACGCTAAAATTTATGTTTCTAACTTAAAGTTGATTAAAATGATATAATTTTGAAAATGCATGAAATTTTTTATTCATTCTCCAATATGCATAGCATTGAAAATGATAGCGTTAATTTATATATTTTTTAATATTTCATCTGTAATATTTATAAGAGTAAAATTAAAAACTTTGCAGTGTAACGTCTTTTAATTTTAACAATTTCGATTTAAAGTTTTTAAAAACATTATTTTAATTTAACATTAATTTTGCAGGGAAAATTACAAAGTAAAAATTTCAAATAAAAATGGAATTTTTACATTTTCAAATCGAAAAAATTACTTTTGTACAAAAAAATCGAATTTTTCACCATTGACTTTTAACAAAAAACAATGATTTTTTAAATCAAAATTGTTTTATTTAAAACAATTTATTTTTAAACAAATAGTTAAATTTTCAATGAAAGAGATGAATTTCCAACTATAATCATTCAATTTCAGCCGAAAAATTTTTAAACAAATTTTTTAAACAGATAGTTTAATTCTCCCATAAAAAAAAGGAATTTTCAAGAAAAAAGTTTACTTTTTAACAAAAAGGGATTCTTTTTAACAAAATTATTTAATTTTAAAATAAATAAATTAATTTTTAACCAAAAAGTGGAATTTTCAACTTTCCTAGCGTAAAATACGAATTTTCAAGAAAATAGATGAATTTTTAACGAAGTAGTTGAATTGACCCACAAATCCGAATTTTCAACAAAAAAAGTGAACTTTCAACTATGAAAGATCAATTGTTATTTACCAAAAATGCAATAGTTACATTGCCAATCAGAAAATTATTTTAAAAATAATTTTAATCAATTTTTAATCAACTTTAAATTCCAATCATTAAAAAAAATTAGACGATTTAAGAATTTAAGTTATCCCAAACATAAAAAGTTTCTTTAGATTGACGGGAAAATTTCACATGATTATTTATCTTAAAAATTAACTTTTAAAGAAAACATTTTCAATTATTTTTAAACATTTAAAACGATTTTCAAATTTTAAAAAAAGGAAGATTTCAAGAAAATTTTGCAGAGTTTTTTTTAATTAAAAAAAAAATTAAAATTTCGAATAATTTCAAAAGATATTCAGTAGCTCTAGAAAATTTTAAAACTTATTTAAAATTTATAAGGATTGCAAAAAATTTAAAGAAACTGTATGTTTTTAAATAATTGGAAAAAACTCTCGAAGTTTTAAAAAATTTGAGAGGATTTAAGTAATTAAAAAAACTCTTCTTAAGATTCCTGGAAAAATTGTTCATGATTTTTTATTTAAAGAAAAATAATTTTTATAGAAAATGTAAAAAGATTTCTTATATTTTCAAAAGATTTGTAAAAATAACGAAAAAGTTTTTAAGGCAGTTTTATTTTATTTTCCAGAATTAAAAAAATTCTAATAATTTTAAAAGATTCATGTTTAAAAAGATAGGAATATAATAGAAAATTTGAAAAGGTTTTAGAAATATGAAAAAATGTATATGTTTGTGGATTTCAAAAAAAAATTTCAAAGTTTTTTTTTAATTTTGAGAGGATTAAGATACATAAAAAAAACTGTTCTTAAAATGCCTGGAAAAATTGTAAACGATTTTTTATTTAAAAAAATTAAATTGGAAAAGATTTCTAAAAGTGTCGAAGAAAACCTGGAACATTTTGAAGCCATTTTTTTTAAATAAGAAAAAATTTTAGTCATCATTTCAGGAACTTTCACTCCTGTTTGAAATTCATATCTGTTAATAGAATTTTTTTAATTCCACTACTTGGTCAAGCGTTTAACATTTTTGGTTGAAAATTTAACTCTTTGCTTAAAAATTTACTTTGCGGAAAATTAATCTATTTGAAAATTTGCCCTTTTTAGATTATTTGAACTATTGTTGATTTTAAATTAAAATCTTTTCTGGTTGGAATATTAATTATGGATTATATTTTTGTAAATTTTTTATTCTTTATTAAAAATTGTTTTTCCCCTCAAGCCGAAAATCTGCACATTTCATGATACTAATATATTTACTTTATTCTAATTTAAAACGCTGTAAACCTATTTTGAAACTGGAAATTAACAGGCTAGAAAGAACTTCGCCTTGAATTTTTCTTCAAGTTTCTGTTTCCTTTGGAAAAGCATGAAAGCGCGAAGAAATGCTTTTAAAACGGTATCTCAGATTCTTATCACTTAATTTAAATTTCAAAAGTTAGAGATTCTAAACTGACCAATTTAGTCACTGACCAAGAATTGCGTAAAATGCAAACTAGCAGTGCAGTTTTTCTCTGTTTCCTATTTACTGAAAATCATTCCAGATTTTATTACGCTTAGGTAACACACTTGTTTTTCCTTATGCAAAAATTTAAAATTCAATTACATAAAAGATTTGTTAAATAAATTTGACGTGAGCAATAATTCCTCGACTAGATAATGCAGTTAAACATTTTTTAAATTTGTTTTAACATAAATAACAACCCTTCCAAAATGAAATTATTACTACTTTTGTTTTTTACGATAGAAATATTCCTAATGAACCATGTCAAATCGAGCCTTCAATGCCTGGATCATGCCCAATCGTGACATTATTGGTAAGATTATTTCCTATCTTGATTTTTTTTTTACTTGCCCATACCCAATTTTGCCTTCATTGGCTGGACGATGTCCAATTTAGCATTCACTGCCTGGATCATGCCCATTCTTGCCTCAATTGGTTGGACCATGCCCAAACTTGCCTTCATTGCCTGGATCATGTACAATATTGTCATTATTGGTTAGATTATTTCGTAACTTGCTTTTTTTTACTGGAACATGCCCAATCTTTCCTTAATTGGCTGGACCATGCCCAATCTAGCATTCAATGCCCGGATCATGTCCAATATTGTTATTATTGGTTAGATTATTTTTTTATTCCTATCTTGCTTTATTGACTGGACTATGCCCAATCTTTCCTTTATGGCTGGACCATGTCCAATCTAGCATTCACTGCCTGGACCATACCCACTCTTGCCTCAATAGATTTGTCCATGCCCCATCTTGCCTTTACTGCCTGGATCATGTCCAATCTTGCCACAATTGGTTGGACCATGTCCAATCTTGCCTTCACTTCTTGAATCATGTACGATATTGACATCATTGGTTATATTATTTCCTATCTTGTTTTTTTTTACTGGAACATGCCCAATTTTTTCTTAATTGGCTGGACCATGCCCACTCTAGCATTCACTGCCTGGATCATGTCCAATACTGACATTATTTATCAGATTATATCCTATCTTGCCTTTATTGACTGGATCATACACAATCTTGCCTTAATTGATTGGACCATGCCCAATCTTGCTGTCACTGCCTGTATCATGTCCATTATTGACATTATTGGTTATATTATTGGTTATATTACTTCCTTATATCTATCTTGCTTTATTTACTGGACCATACCCATTCTTTTCTTCATTGGCTGGACCATGTCCAATCTAGCATTCATTGCCTGTATCATGCCCAATCTTGCCTTAGTCCAATCTTTAAATTATTGGTAAGATTATTTCCTATCTCGATTTTTTTGACTTGAACATGTCCAATTTTGCCGTCATTGGCTGGATCATGCCCATTCTAGCCCTTACTGTCTGGATCATGTCCAATATTGAAATTATTGGTTAGATTATTTACTTATTCCTATCTTGCTTTTTTCACAGGGCCATGCCCAAATTATCCTTCATTGCCTGGATCATGTCCAATCTTAAAATTATGGATTATATTATTCCCTATCTTGCCTTTATAAACTGGACCATAACCAATCTTGCCTCAATAGATTTGTCCATGCCCAATCTTGCCTTCTCTGCCTGGATCATGTCCAATATTTACATTATTGGTAAAATTATTTCCTTATTCCTATCTTTCTTTTTTCAGAGGATCATGCCCAATCTTACCTTTCTTGGCTGGACCATGTCCAATCAAGCCTTCACAACCCGAATCAATTCCAATCTTGACTTAATTGGTGGGACCATATTTAATCTAACCTGTATCGTGTACAATCTTGGCGTTATTAGTTAAATTATTTTCTATTTTGCCTTTACTGACTGGATTATGCTCAATCTTTCTTTAATTGGCTAGACCATGCCCTATCTAGCCTTCACTGCCTGGATCATGTCCAATCTTTACATTATTGGTAAGATTATTTCCGTAACTATATTTTATACTTGAACATGTCCAATTTTGCCTTCATTGACTGGACCATGTCCATTCTAGCCCTCACTATCTGGACCATGTCCAATACTAAAATTATTGATTAGATTATTTCCTTATTCCTATCTTGCTTTTTCTTTTACTGGACCATGCCCAATCTTACCTTCTTTGTCTGGGCCATGCCTAATCTAGCCTTCACTGCTTGGATCATGTCCATTCTTAACATTATTGATTATATTATTTTCTATTTTGCCTTTATTGACTGGATCTTGCCCAATCTTGCCCTCATTGGCTGGACCATGCCCAATCTAGCCTTCACTGCCTCGGTCATCTCCAATTTTGACATTATTGATTAAATTTTTTTCCATCTTGCCCCAATTGGCTTGATCATGCCCAATCTTGACTCCATTGTCTGGATCATTCCCAATCTTGACTTCACAGACTAGATTAATTAGCTGTACTATAAAATATCGTATTCTAATCTTTGGTTGAAATTTAACTATTTTATTCAAAATTTGTTTCATTGCTGTTGAAAATATTTTTTTTTTTTTTGGAAATTCAATTATTCTATTTTTGGATTAAGTTATCTTTTTTAGTTGAAAATTCATCATTCTAAGTGGATATTTCACGAATTTGGTTTAAAATTTGACTATATAGTTGAGAATTGAATATTTTTTTCGAAAAACCAATTAAAAATTTTTCAAATTAGTTCTTTTGGGTTAAAAACTTATTTTGTTAACACTAATTTAACTATTCTATTTTTAATTAAAAAAATTTTCTATAGTAGAAAATGAAACCATTTGTGGGAAAATTCGTTTATTTGGTGACAAATTGGTATTTTTAGTAGAAAAGTAATCTCATCAGTTAAAATTTCATCCTCCTAAATGAAAATTCAGTTTTTCTGTTGAAAATTTCAATATTTCCTTGAGAATTTTTTATATTTGAAAATTTCTTTTTTTTTCAACTGGAAATTTAAATCTTTTATTCTTTGTTAAAAATGTATCTTTTCGTTGAAAATTCAGATATTTTATTAAAAATTCATCTTTGTAGGCAGAAAATTCAAATATTTGATTAAAAATTAAATTATTGTGTTGAAAAGTCAATTATTTTGTGAAAACTTAATCTTTTCACATTTTGGGTAAAAAAACTTCTTTGGCTGAAAATATAACAATTTTGTTGTAAATTTTTTTTGTTTTTAGTTATGAATTCACGTATATAATTAAAAATTCATCTTTGTATGTAGAAAAAATTAACTTATTTTTTTCAAAAATTCAGGATTTTTTTAAAAAGGCATATTTTGTATTAAAAAATGCAATTGTTTGATTTAACATTTCGTCTACTAGGACAGAAAATTCGACTTTAAGCAATAAAAATTCATGTTTTTCTTTTGTTAAAAACTCAACTGCATTCTAAAAAAATCAATTATTTGGTTTAAATTCGACTTTTTTGATTGAAGATTCGTCATTTTCGATTAAAAATTGATCTTTTATGGTTGAAATAAATTTTTAATTCATTTTTTAAATTGGAAATTCTACTATGTTCTTTTTGATTAAAAAAATATATTTTCTAAATAAACATTAATCTTTGTAGGGAGCTACTTCAATTATTCGGTTAACAATTTATCTTTTTTATTGTAAATTTAATTATTTTGTTGAAAAATTAAGTATTTTATAAAAAGGTCATCTTTTTTGGACGAAAACTCAACTGTGTTATAAAAAATTCAATTTATTTTGTTATTTATTTTGTTGGACAATCGTAATTTTTTATAAAGAATAATTTAGAAATCTTATTGCAATTTTTTAAAACTGAAAGTTCAGCTATTCTATTTTTGGTTGAAAATTTATTTTTGTTAGTGCAAAATTTAAGTATTTTATTGAGAGTTATGTATTAGATTAAAAATGTATCTTTTTTATTTAAAAATGCATGTGACATGTTGAAAATTCGTCTTTCTTGGAAAAACAAAATCCCATTAGTTAAAAATTCATTTGTTTGGTTGGAAATTTAGTTCTTTTGTTTGTTAAAAAATTAGATATATATTGTTAAAATTTTGTTTCTTGTTTGTTATGGTAATAAATATTATTAATTGAAACTTTATGTTTTTGGCTTAAAAATTAGTTTTTTGGTTGAAAATTGAAGTGATATGTTGAATTTAAAAAAAAATGAAAATTTAAGAATTCTATTTTTTGTTGAAAATGTATGTTTTTTAGATAAAAATTGATGGAAATTCAACTATTATATTTCTTTTTGAAAAGTAAAGTTATCTTTTTTAGATAAAAATTCATCTGTTTGGAAAGATAATTCCAGTATTCGGTCAAAAACTTATCTGTTTTGTTGGAAATTTAATTATTTTGTTAAAAAATCAAGTATTTTGTAAAAAAAAGTTATCTTTTTCGGACGAAAATTCAACTGAGTTTATGAAAATTCATATTTTTGGGTAAAAATGTTCTATTTTTGATTAAAAAATCTTTTTAGACGAAAATTAAAGTATTTGTTGAAAAAGTGTACTTTATATTAATATTTATATGTGTATATCTTCGTTCGATAGCAATTCACGTATTTTGTTGAAAATTCGTCTTTTTTGGTACAAAAATAAGCTATTTAGTTAAAAATTTATTGTTTTGGTTCTAAATTTAATATTTTTTTTTAAATTTAAGTATTTTGTTGAAAAAAGAAGTTTTTTTTTCACATTTTTATAGAAAAATTTAAATATTCTATTTTTGGTTGAAAATTTATCTTTTGAGTTCAAAATTTAAGTATTTTTATAAAAATGTATGTGTTTTATTGAAAATTCATCTATTTTTTTATTCAAAATTTTTTGTATTGTTTTGAAAATTTATCTGTTAGGGTTGAAATAAACAGATAAATTTGAAATTTACCAAATTTGCTTTCAAATTGTTTTATTCCTTGTGTAAAATTCTATAATACAGATGAAGCATAAATAATTTAAAAAAAAAATGTTTGTCATTGTGATCCTAGTTTTTCTATATCAATATTTACAAAAAATGTAAATAATTAATCTTAAACATAAAAATTTTCAGTCTTGTATAAAAATTGATTTGCACTTCAGCTTGTTATTTTCAAGTAAGTATAAATAAATAAAAATAATATAAAACAGAGAGTACTGGATTAAATTTTTATAACGGAACTGGTTTGCCACAAGGCTGCTTTTTTTATTCCTGTCAATTATTCCTTTCAGTTCCCTTCAGAGCCTTTATTCAGCCACCAGACAATTTACACTTTTCAAAATAAATTTTGCTCCTATATTCAAAATAGGCAAATCTGGAATCCATAATTTCAAAAAATTCAAAAATACAAAAATTATCACACAAACTAGAGAAAAAATTTATTTGATCGCAATTGTTGACACTCGATCAATTTAATCATTTGTGGATAAATACATTTTTCACTTTCACAAGCAATTAATTCACTTGAAGACTACACTTTTGGGATTTTTTTTGAAAATTTTGAGCACAGAAACTGAAAAAAACTTCTCACCGTTTTGAACGAGCTCATAGCTTTTAATTTGTTTTCAGTTTTACTGGCATCAGAAGGCAAAGAAAAAGGCCCGGACCTCAGAGCCGGTTACCGACGACTGAGGTCTGAATCCTGAACTGCACTTTACTGAACTCCACTTTAAGTGTGTCGCTCATATTTCCCACCTTCAATTTGCTGATAGGGTTCTAATTTTTATTTTATTAAAAATTTTTTAATTTTATTTTATTTTTTATTTCAAAAAGTTTTTTTATTTATATTTAAATTATAAATTTATTCCTAGGTTTATTATAATAATAATTATTATTATTATATTATTATAATTATGATGGATTACTCTGCTTAAGCTGTAGACTCACCCAAATTTTCAACTAAGCATGATTACTTTTTAATGAAATTCTTGAATTTTTATCCAAATAAATAAATTTTTAACAAAACAGATTAATTTTTAAACGAATACATGAATTATCTTTCTAAAAAAAAAAGAATTTCCATCTAAAAAAGATAAATTTTCGACCAGAAATGTAATAGTTGTACTTTCAGTTGAAAAAATAATTAATCAACAAAATACCGCAATTTTCAAACCAAAAATCTAAACTTTTAACAAAATACATTAATTGAAACATAACAAAGATAAATTTTCAATAAAATACATACCTTTTTCAGCAAAATACTTCAATTCTGTACAAACAAAAAAGTAATTTTCAACCAAAAATAAAATAATAGAATTTTAACTGAAAACAAAATTTCAACAACATACTTACATTTTCAAAAAAAAACTGGATTGTCTAGCAAAAAAATGAAGTTTCAACTAATATGCATACATTTTAAACAAAATAGTTAAATTCTAAACTGAGAAAAATAGTTTTTAACAACAAGAAAAGTTTTGAACTAAAAAGGAGTTTTCAAACAGAAATAGAATAGACGGATTTTTATTTTGTTTAAATTATATTTCAACAAACAAACGAAAAATTCAACATAATATTTAAATTTTTAAGCAAGAAACTGAATCTTCGCCCAAAAATAGAAATGTTTAAAAATACTATTGAATTTTCGTCTGAAAAGGAGAATTTTTTTACAAAATATTTGATTTTTCAACAAAATAATTAAACTTTCAACAAAATATATCACTTTCAACCGATTACTTGAATTATCTTTCTGAAAAGATAAATTTAAATTATGAACTAAAAAAATATAATTTTCACCAAAAAATAAAATAGCAGAATTTTCATGAAAAACGCAATTTTTTAAAAACAAACGAATTATTAAAAAAGTACTTAAATTTTTAACGAATTGAATTCTGAACCAACAAAATGGGCTTCAATTAAATAGATTTTTTTTCACCAAAAAGACGAATTTTCAACAAAATACAGAAATTTTTATATAAAGAAGATAAATTTTCGATAAAATACACACATTTTTAACAAAATACTTCAATTTTCAACTAAAAAGAATTTTTCAAAAGAAAACAAAAATTCAACAATGTACTTAAATTATCAACCACAAAACTGATATTTTACCCAAAAATATGAATTTTCAAAAACACTCTTAAATTTTCGACCAAAAAGATAACTTTTGTTACAAAATACTTAATTTTTTAACAAATTAATTAAATATCCAAAACAGTAGATACATTTTTAACCGAATGCTTGAATTATCTTTCTACAAAAATTAATTTTTATCTGAAAAAGATAACTTTTCAACCAGACTTAAATTTGTAATAAAAAAGCTGAATTTTGAAACAACAAAATGAAATTTCAACTAAATAAGTAAATTTTGTACCAAAAAAGATTAATCTTTAAAAAAATATAGAAAAGCTTAATTTCCAGCTAAGAAAATTAATTTTTAACAAAGAAAACGAATGTTCAAAGAATTTTATGTCCAAATAGACGAATTTTCTACTAAAAAGATACATTTTAAACTAAAATAAGAGTAGTTAAATTTTGAACCAGAAACCCGATTTATCTACCACAAGAAAATTAATTTTCCACCAAAAAAGAAGAATTTAATGAATTTTTCATATTTTTTACAAAAAAAAGATTATTAAACAAAATAGTTAAATCTGAATCTAAAGTGATAAATTGTTAACTAAAAATGGAGTCATTTAATTTTCAGTTAAAGAAATTAATTTTACAAATAAAAAATCAAATTTTTAGCCAAAAAAGAAAGAGTTTTCAGACCAGACAGTTTTTTTTACAAAAAAGATGAATTTTCAACAAAATACATTAATTAGAATGAAATATTTGAATTCTAAACTAAAAAAGATAAATTTACGATAAAAAATATAATAAGTAATTTTTTAGTTCAAACAATTAATTCCGAAGTCTACAAAATAATTCAAATTTTACCAATTTATTTCTATTTTTAAACAGATAGTTGAATTCTCAACAAAATTGTTCAGTTGTCAACCAAAGCGATTAATTTTGAGGCAAAAATCTTAATTTTCTACCAAAAAAAAAACGAAATTTCAACTAAATGCATGAATTATTAACAAAAAATTACTGACAAACAAAAAACGAATTGTCGGCAAAATAGTTGAATTTTTAACTAAATAAGGTACCCTGGAACTAAAAATGTAATGTTCAAATCTTGTGTTGAAAAAATTAATTTTAAACCAAAAGAAAAAACGAATTTTTAACAATTCTGTTAAATTTTTAACGAAAGAAAGGAATTTTCAACCTAAATAGTTGATTGTTCATCTGAAAAAAACGAGCTTTGATAAGAAAAAAACTTTTTTTTTCAAGTGTTGAATTTCCTATAATTTAGATTAATTTTTCATCAAATATTTGTTAAAACTTGTTAAATAGAGATTTTTAAATAAAAAAATCAAGTTTATAAATTGAAACCTATGTACAAAAATAATTACCACGATTTAAAATTTGAAAACTCTTAAATTGAAAAAAAAAATTTTATTCTAATATTGCAAGATTCGAGTTTTGAAGCAAAGCTTGCTATTTCAATAATATATAAAACATGTTTGATTTTAAAACTTTCACATTATTATATATTTTTAAAATGTAAACTTAAAAATTTAATTTAATTTTCTGAAATAATTATAACTTTAAACTTATCAATGATTTCCATGCCCAAAATAACAAAAACTCTTCTCAATTTGAAAGATATTAAATTTTGATAATTACGGATTTTCACTGCTGTCTAGACTTAAAAATATTGAAAATTGGGTAGCCGAATTTCAAAAGTATATAAAAATTTGTTATTTACTGGAAGAAACAATTTTAAAATCATTAACTTTTCATAGATAAATATAATGTTTTAAATCAAATAAATTTAAACAATTAAAGTTTAGATTAATTTACTGATTTAATAATGATATTTATTATTGTTAAAAATTCAGCTTTAGTAAATAGATTAAATTTTATTTAAATATTACATTGAATAGAAAATCTATAATTGAGTAAATATTTCGAAAATAGTTCTGCTTAATTTAGCGTAGGAGTAGGTCACCAGAACGAGGTGCTTGCTCCCTCGTCCGTGCGATCATTACGACCATAATGATGATTCACTATTAACTATCTAAATTCTAATGAAATATAGCAATTAAATTAGACTACACTTCTCGATAAAAAAATATGAATCAACCTTAATCTTTTTTTAAATAAAAATAGAACTATTCTCAGGAAAGCAAATTATCCTTAATAAATAAATTTCTATTAATTTAAAGAATTATAGACATTTCAATTCATAGTAGAACTCAATAATATAATTTTTTTTTAATTAAAAATTAGTTTCTGAAACATTATTATATAAACAACATTTTTAATCAGTTAATTTTTTAAAGTAAAAAATTAATTATTCTAATAAAAGTAAGTTGCCTTCAAAAAATAGTTTTTTTTTCAATTTTATCATTTCGGGAATTTCCCAATTCAAGATTGTTTTATTTCGGGAATATTATATTTCTGCAATTTTTATTTTGGTAATTTTATCATTTTGAGATTTTAATATTTGTGTAATTTTATTATTGCGGAAATTTTCTAATTCAGGATTTTTATATTTCAGCGGTTTTTTTTCATTTTGAGACATTTCCAATCGGGGATTTTTATATTTCTGCAATTTTATCATTTTGGGAATTTTCCAATTGGGGATTTTTATATTTCAGCAGTTTTGTTGTTTTAGAATTTACATATTCGAGAATTTCCTAATTGAGGCTTTTTATATTTCTTCAGTTTTATCATTTTTGGAATTTACATATTCGGGAATTTTTCAAATGAAAATTTTAATATTTCTTCAATTTTGTCATTTTGAAGATTTTGACATTCGGGATTTTTACATTTCAGCAATTTGATCATTTCGGAAACTTTTTTATTTCAAAAATTTTTCAATCGGGAATTTTTAAATTTCTGAAATTTGATCATTTTGGGAATTTTCTAATTCGAGATTTTTATATTTCAACATTTTTATGAGTTTTTAATTTTCTTATTTGGATATTTACAAAATCGGTGATTTTTCTACTTGGGAAATCTTATAATTTTTGGAATTTTTCAATTCGGGATTTGTATATTTTAGCAATTTCATAATTTTTGCATCTTCTTATTCGGAAATTTTCATATTTTGGGAATTTCCCAATCGGGGATTTTCACATTTCTGAAATTTTATCATTATGGGAATTTTGCCATTCACGATTTTTATATTTCTGCCATTTTCTCAATTTGGTCATTTCGGAAATGTTCCAATTCGGGATTTTTACGTTACAGCAATTTGATCATTTCGGAAATTTTTCAATCGGGGATTTTTAAATTTCTGAAATTTTATCACTTCGGGAATTTTCTATTTCAAGAGTTTGAAAATTATCCAGTATTCTGGATTTTTATATTTCAACATTTTTATGATTTGTTAATTTTTTATTCGAGAATTTTCCAGTTGGGGTTTTTATATTGTGGAAATTTTATCATTTCAGGAATTTTCATTTTCGGGAATTATCCAAATCAAGATTTGCATATTTCGGAAATTTTATCATTTTGGTAATTTTCCAATTCTGAATTTTAATATTTCAGTAATTTTATCATTTCGGGAATTTTCCCATTCGTAATTTTTATATTTGAGCATAATTCTGTTATTCGGGAATTTTCTAAATCAGGATTTATATATTTCAGCAATTTTATCATTTCAGAATTTATCCAAACGGGGATTTTTATTTTTCTGCAATTTTATCATTTCGGGAATTTTCCAATTCAGGATTTTTATATTTCTGTTCATTTTCCGATTTTTTAATTTTCTTATTTGGGAATTTTCCAATCGGTGATTTTTGTATTTGGGAAATCTGATCATTTTTGGAATTTTCCAATTCGGGATTTTTATAATTCAGCAATTTTATGATTTTAGCATTTTCTTATTCGGAAATTTTCATATTTCGGGAATTTTCCAATCGAGGATTTTTAAATATCTGAAATTTTATCATTTTGGGAATTTTGACATTCAGCATTTTTATATTCAACCAATTTTATCATTTCGGAAGTTTTCCAATTCGGAAGTTTTACATTTCGGAAATTTTATTATTTCGAGATTTTTCCGATTCGGAAGTTTTAGATTTCCGAAATTTTATTATTTTGAGAATTTTCCAATTCGGAAATTTTATCATTTTATGAATTTTTCAATTCAAGATTTTTATATTTCGCCAATTTCTATATCTCGGGAATTTTCTTATTCGGGAATTCTTTAATTCAGAATTGATATATTTCGGCAATTATATAATTTCAGGAATTTTCCAATTTGGGAATTTTTATTTTTATTCATTTTTTTATCGTCCCAAAGTAAGTTCACATCAATAAATATATTTCTATCAATTACAAAATGATAAGCAGTTCAATTCATAGTATAATGGAAAAATGTACATTTTTATAAATTAAAAAATAAGTTTCCGAAAAATTTTTATAAGTGTTAAAATAAATTATGCCCCGACAATAAAACACTGAAGAGGAAAGTTAATGAAAATAAAATAGTTTTAATTAATAATATACGATCTTGCATCGACTTTTCATAGAGGAAACTTGAGTTCGCACGAGATGCAACTGTATTACCTGTTAATTAGCGCGAACGTCGCATAAAAAACTATTAAAATAATTGCATTTAGGTCCCGATAGCAAGAAAACTAAGAAACTGTAAAGAAAGATTCATTAAGAGACCCATTTTAGGAAAGAACTCGTTACTCACTCACGTTTTGTTTGCTTATCCCGGAAAAGAAAGAAAATATTTTCAATTAATTTCATTAATTAACTAAATTTATATAATTTATTACATATTCCCTCTGAGAATATTTTTCTCCAAGAAAGATTTAACAAGAATTCAAAATTTAGACCTCCAATTACATAAGCCCTTTTGTTAATAATAACAAATAATATTATAAACAATAATGAAACAAAAAATTAGGTTAGCAGAAACTTTCCCAAGAAAATTAGTAATTGTGAAGATCTTTTATTTTTTGTTTTTACAGAACGAGACGATCGTTATGCCAACTTATTCTAAATGCCATTCCCATGACTGATGAGACTGCATGAAAAATTAAAAATGATTCGTTGATTAAGGCTGAAATTATTTATAAGAGTCGCTTGTCACCAGCCAATTTATTTTCGATTTAATTAGAAAAGCAAAAAATTTAATGAGAAGGTTATTTTTAAAAAAATGCAAACAAAGCTTCATTTATTTTTAATTGCAGGCCGACTTGATTAATTCTATTATATTGGAAAAATTCAATTGAAATTTTTTTAATTTTATCTTTCGACAAATGAAATATTTTAACTTAATTTATTAAAATATGACAACGAAATTTTTCGCTTTACTATTTTAAAACGCGCTGGAAATTAAATTAAGGTAAAAAGAAATGAAAATTTTTATAAATAACAACAATTTAAAAAAAAATTATTTTTGTTAACTTTCATGGAATATTATTTTAATCTAATTTAAAAGTTGAAAAAGAGTTGGAAATTTCAGAAAAAATAGCAAGTATTTAGCATTATTTTAAGATAATATTGTTATAAATAATGATAAATTGTTTTAACAAATACTTTAATAATTTTCAGTAATTTTACTCTAACTGAATTTTTGATACAAAGTTGGTAATTTCAGACAAAACCGTAACTTTCTAACATTAATCTAACATAATATTGTTATAAATAATATCAATACATTTTTTAAACAATTATTTTTCTTAAGTTTGGTTTATTGTTACCTCACTCTAAAGAAAAAGATGAAAAAAGGTTGGAAATTTCAGAAAGAGCGCTACTTTCTAGCATTATTCTAAACGACTATTGTTTGAAACAATTGGTAATTGTTTAAACAAATACTTTATTAATTTTCAGTAATTATTACCTCACTATAATTGAATAATTGACAAAAATTTAATAATTTTAGACAAAACCGCAAATTTTTTGCATTACTTTAACAGAATTTTGTTATAAATAATAACAATACATTTCTTAAACAATTTTTTTTTTCATAATTTTGGTTCATTCTTACCTCTCCGTAACGAATAAGGTGAAAAGGGTTGAAATTTCAGAAAAAATTGCTGCTTTCCAGCATTATTCCATCAGAATTTTGTTATAAACAATTATAAGTTTTTAAACAATTATGTTTGTTCATAATCATTGGCTACTACATCACTCTGAATGAAAAATTGAAAAAGGGTTGAAATTTTCTGAAAAAATAGCAATTTCATAACATTTTAACAGAATATTGTTATAAATTATAATAAATTGTTTAAACAGTTACTCTTGTAACTTTGATTATTACCTCACTGTATTTGAAAGTTGAAAAATAAGGGAAATTTCAGAAAAAATAGCAACTTTCTCGTATTATCCTAAGAAAATATAATTATAAACAATAATAAATTGTCTAAACAAATACCTTATTAAATTTTATTTATTAAAACTTTACTCTTATTGAGAAGTTGAAAAAAGCTTCAAAATTTCAAAAAAATCTCAACTTTTTGGCATTATTTTAAGAGAATATTGTTATAAATAATAATACATTTTTTAAACAATTATCTTTGTTAATTCTTATTAATTATTTTCTCACTCTGACGGAAATATTAAAAACATGTTTAAAATTTCAGAAAAATCTTTGACCTTCTACCTTTGTCCTAAGAAAGAATGGGTATAAACAATAATAAATTGTTAAAAATAAAAATTTTAACAACAAAAAATTATTAAAAAATGTGTTTTTTTAATTCCTGAATAAAGTAACTATAAGTCATTATAGTTGCAACTGCACTCAAAAACATAAATAATTCTATGAATATTTTAGCTAATTATTATGAATGAATATTATAAACAAATTTCTGACTATCGGTTTGAATGCCTAACTGTTAAAAATTTTTTGTTCATCTAAAATTTGTTCGATTAAATGTTAGAAAGAGTTATAGTAACGACATTTCACCATGCTTCGAAAAATGCTTCTGCTATAAACAATTTTATGAACAATTATTCAATTTTGGTTTTTATCTCTGAGCCACACTTCTCTTTTTCATTAAACCAAATTTAAATTGTGTCAGAAATGATTTCCAACTTCAAAATATTTTTAAAAGTAAATAGATTCATTTGTTTATAACAAATTTGTTAACCAAATATCCCAGCTGAACAGCTTTTTGTAGAAAAAAGTTTTGTTTTCATTAAGTCTTTTTGGACGAAGGTGATTTTATTCTGTCTAAATGGTTGAAATTACGTTAACACAAAAATGCGAACACCAAGAATGTTTTTGTGGATTTGGTTTCCATTAAGTTTAACAATTACTTCTTGATTTTTGAAAACAAAAATTAAAAGAAAAAAATTGTTTCATGGAAAATTTCTACAAATGTGCTTCCTTCCTATTTTCAAATCTCACTTCGCTTTCTTTGTTTTGTGTTCTTTTTAAAATTTTTTTTTAAACAGAAGTTTTTTACACATTTATATAGGATAGTTTTTTACACATTTATATAGGATAGTTTTTGGCTCTTAAAAACTCTTATTGTTTATCAGAAAACCCAACTATTTTTTATTAAAATCTAATTATTTCTAATTTGAAAGTGCACTATTAGATTTCTGTTTCAGAATCCTTTTGATTAAAAATTGTATAAAATGGTTGAAAATTTAATTCTTTTGTTGAAAAATCAATTATTTTGTTAAAAAGTCATCTTTTGGGTAGAAAATTTAACTACAAACTTAGTAGAAACTTGAAGTACTTTGTTCAAACAACATTTTATTGATTTAAGATTTAATTCTTTGTCAGGGTGCGATGCCCCATAATATTAAACATTTATATTTTATTTATTTGTTAAATACACAAAAATTACTTTTTTCTTATTCTGATTTATTTTCAATTTCCTAATTTTGAATAAGTGGAAAATAAATCCATCAATTAGTAATTCGTAACGCCCTTAAAAAGCCATTTTTTATGGTAAAAGGAGTGGCAGAACGAATTTTAGGAATGTAGAGCATTTGACTATAAACTTTCATCGGTAAAGGCCATAAATGTGGTTCAAGAGTGACGATAACTGGACTTGCATCTTTTTTTTTCAAAGTAGGGACGCGCACCTTTCACAATTGAGATAAAACCATAAGAGTGAATGGAGTCAATTCAACTCAGCTCACGTGCTTATTGTGTGAGTTCAATTCAAGTCTCTAGCTGTACTTTCTCGCCAGCGATGTAAATTGTGAACGAGAAATCCGATGCCTGGAAGTCGCGGAAGGCACTCCTCATCTTTCAATTTCCTATTTGATTTCTTCCCTCGAGTTTCTAATAGAAGAGTCGCTTTATTAATGATACGCGAGTCGACATATTTTTCGCCAGATTTCAATCCGTGACAAAAAAAACTGAGGCTATCCTATCCGATCCTATTCTGCTCTATCCGATCCTTTTCGAACTGATCATGTTCTGTCCTATCATATCCAATCTTATCTAATCTGATCTGGTGCTATCTAATTTTATTCGATCCTATTCAATCCTATCCTATATTTTCCAATCGCATCGTATCCTGTCCTGCCCTAAACTATCCGATACTTTCCAAGCCCTTCTGATTTTATTCGATCCTATCCTAATTTATCTGATCCTTTCTGAATTTATCTGATGTTACCGTATCCCAACTGATTGTGTCCAATCCTATCCTATACGATCCGATCCTTTTCTATCCTATTCTGCCCTATCCTCTCCGATCCTAACGAATGTGATACCTTCTGATCAGATCATGTTCTGTCCTGTCCTGTATAATCCGATCCTATATAATTCTATTCTATCCGATCCATTCCGATCCTTTCTGATTTTTTCCGCTCCTAGGAGAAAGACAATCCTAAAAATGTGGTCTAGCGGAGAAGTTTTATATTATCTTCCTGGAAGTTTTTAATCGAAGACTATCCGATCCTATTCTGTTCTATCTGATCCATTCCGATCGGATCATGTTCTGTGTTATCCTATTCGATCCAACCTAATCCGGCCCTATCTAATCCTATTCTATCCTATACAATACTATCCTCTCCTTTCCGATATGTATACAATTCTACGCTATACTATCCGATCGTATCGTATTCTATTCTAACCTATACTATTTGATCCTTTCCGATCCTATTTCATTTTTTCCTATAGAATCCATCCTTTTCTATCCTAACCTTTCCTATCCTTTCTGATTCTATCCGATCCTGTTCTAACCAATGCTATCATATTCTACCCGATTGTGTCCAATCCTCTCCGATCGGTTTCAATCCTAGTAGATTTTATCCTTTTAAATTCGACCCTCATATATCTTATCCCTTCCGAGTAGATCTTGCTCTTGCCTGTCCTATCCGTTCCTATAAAATCCCATTCGATCATTTCCGATCGTATCGTATCCTGTTCTACTCTATAGTATCCGTTCCTACTCGTGCCCTTCTGATTAAATTCGATGTATCTGATCCTACCCTATCCGATGTTATCGTATCCCATATGATAGTGCCCAGTCCTATCCGTTACGATGTGATCCGTTCCGATCCTGTTATATCCTATTCTGCCCTATTCGATCCTAACGTATGTGATATCTTCCGATTAGATCATGTTCTGTCCTATCCTATCTAATCCGATCCTTTCCGATCTCTTCCGATCCTTTCTGATTTAATCTGAGCCCAGGGGAAAAACACTCTTAAAAATGTGGTCCAGCGGAGGTGGTTTAAATTATCTTCCTGCAAGTTTTTAATCGAATAGTTACTTCGTCAATGATACGCGAATCGGTATATTTTTCTCTAGATTTTATACGTCGCCCAAAAGGAAAAAACTTAGGCTATCCGTTCCCATTCTGTGCTATCTGATCCTATCTTATCCGACCATTTACAATCCTATCCGATCCTTTCCGATCTGATCGTATTCTATTCTGTCCAATACTATCCGATCCATTCCGAGATTATTTAATTTTTCTTTATAATCTAATCTTTTCCTATCTTAACATATCCAAACCCTTCTGATTGTATCCAATCCTATCCTTATCTATCCGATCCGTTCTAAATGTATCCGATCCTATCCTAACTGATAATATCCCATCCTATTCAATACGGTCCGATCCTTTCTGCTCCTGTCATATCCTATTCTGCCCAATCCTGTCCAATTGTTTCTGATCCTGATCCATTTTAGCCTACACAATCCGATCCTAACGTATGTGATACCTTCCGATCAGATTATGCTCTGCCCATTTTTCGCCACATTTCAATTTGTCGCACAAAAGAAAAAAAAATAAGCAAAATTAGCGCCAACAAAAAAGGGCATCCTATCAAATCGGATGCTGTCGTATCCTGTCAGATCTTATTCTGTCTGATCCACGCCGATCCTACTCAATACAATTCAATCCTATCTAATTTTTCCTATACAATAATATTTTTCTGATCGTTAACTATCTTATCCTTTCTGCTTTTATCAGATCCTATCCAATCCTATCATATCTGATCCTATTCTATCTGTTCCTTTCCGATCTTACCCTGTCCTGTCCGATCTTTCGCGATCAGTTCCTGTTATGCCTTATCCTATCCGATCCAATCACATCCTATTCTGTTCTTTGCTATTCGATCCTTTTCAATCCTAGTTCATTTTTCCCATAGAATCCAATCCTTTCATATTCTAAATAATCTAATCCTTTTTTGTTTTATCCGATTCTATCCTATCCGATATTATCGTATCATAATCGATCATATCCAATCCTTTCTGGATTTATCTGATCCTATCCTATCCGATGCTATCGTACCCTAAACGATCCTAACCTAACAGATTCATTACGGATCCTTTCTGATTTTATCCGATCATAGGATTACCCTAGATTGCATACGATCGTTCAGGATTATTTAAAATGATGGGGAATTTCTCCGTCTAAAACCATATACTCACCCGAATTTCAAACCAAAAAGCCCAGTGGGCACAAAATTTGGCGACGTCTTTACGACATCATTATGACATCTTTACGACATCCAATGTCCATGTCGTTTCGATGTCTTTACGATATCGTAAAGACATCGTCAGATCATACGACTTATTTATGATATCGTAAAGACACCTTAACGACATGGACATAGGATGTCGTAAAGTTGTCGTAAAAATGTCGTAAAGATGTTGTAAAGACGTCGCCAAACTTTGTGCCCACTGGGAGGAGTACTTTTTCGAAATTGTTCAATTAAAAAAATATATATATAATTTAAACCAAATACTTAAATTATTAAAGAACAAAAATATATTCTCCAACAAAATTGCAAAAATAATATTTTCATTTAAAATATTACTTTTCAATCAAAAAAGAACGAATTTTCAATAATATATGAATTTTCAACACAATATATAAAATTTCAAACAAATAGTAGTTGAATTTTTAACTAAAAAAATATTTCAATAAAAAAGTAGATTAACTAATTTTCAATTTGAAAAATTAACTTAAATCAAAACAAAAAAATTTTCAGCAAAATAGTTAAATTTTCAACTAAAGAGATCAACTTTCAACTTAAATGATACATCTCAAACGAAAATATTAATTTTTTACTAAGTAATTCAACTTTCAATCTACAAATCCTTTAACATAACAATTGAATTTTTTATCGAAAAGATTAATTTTTTACCAAAAAAAATACGATTTTTGAACAAACTAAGTGAATTTTCCACCAAATAGTTAACTTTTCAACAAAAAAGGATCAATTTTTCAGGAAATAGAGCAATTAAATTTTCTATTCAAGAAATTAAGTTTTTACAAACAAAAAAACGTATTTTGAACCAAGGAGATGAACTTTTAACTAAATTAGTGGACTTTGACCAAAAATTAATTTCTAACAAATTAGTTGAATTTTAACCCACCCAAAAAACAAATTTTTCACCAAGAATATTTATTTTCTACCAAAAAAGGCCTAAAAATGATTCATTTACAATGCAAAACGGATTAGTTAAATTTTCGGCTAACAAAATTATTGTTCAACAACAAAAATAATTTTCAAGAATATGGTTCAGCTTTCTACCATAATAGTTATATTTTCAACTAAAAATATAATTTTTCAAACCAAAAAGTTGCATTTTCAAAGTGCAAAGTGAATAGTTACATTTGAAGTTGAAAAATGCATTTTCAACAACAACAAAAACATCAAATTTTCAACAAAATTGGTGACAATCATTTAAAATACATATGTAAATGATTGTAATTGCTAAATATATAAGAGTACCAGTTTAAATAACTGAACTCGATCCGATCCTATCCTATGCTATCGTATCCTATCCGATCATATATTGTCCTGTGCTATCTGATTATATTCGATCAGATTCTATTTTATCCCATTCTATCCGATTCTTTATGGCCCTAATCTGTCCGATCATATCCATTCCTTTCTCATTTAGACTGCTCCTATCCTATCGTATCTAATCATATCCAATAATATCCTCTCTGATTCGATCTTATCCGACACTTAACAATTTTATCCCATTCTATCCGACTTTATCCTGCCCTACATATCCGATTCGAAACAATCCTGCCATAACTGATCCCATTTTATCTGATCCTATCCACCCTGTCCGATTCTATGCGATCCTATTCAATCGTATAGGATGCTATCAGATTTTATATGATTCTATTCGGTCCTATCCGATAATATCAGACCCTGTCATATCCTACCTGTTCCTATCTTGTCCGATCCGATCCTATCAAATTTAATTTGTTCCTATCTTACTTGATCTTATCCAAAACTTACCAATCTTATCAGATCCTATCCTGCCCTGCCCTATCCGATTATATCTAGTCATATCCGATCCTATCTTTCCTTTCTGCTTTCATCCTATTCCACCTAATCCAATACTATCCGAACCTATTTAAACCTCTTTGATTCGATCAAATCCTATCTTCTCCTATCATAACCGTTTCTATCCGATTCTATTTGATCCTATCAGCAAAATTTGTCAAAAATTGTTTCAAAACATCCTAGAACCCATAATTTTAAACCGATTTCGATCCTATTTGCGGTATCGTAGCCGCGAATAGAAACGTTTATAGTGAGTTATTTAACTTAAAATTTTAATGTATTTTTTTTAATTTGCAAATTATATGACTGATCATTTTTTTACCAAAAAATGCACGAGGATAATTTGTTCGACTTTCCGAGTACTACAAATAGCCGTATATAGAATTTTTTAATCTTCAAAAAAATGGTCTCAACAGTTTTGAAAATGCTCTTTTTGCATCTTTATTCAAAAAGCTGATGAACGAACTCGACCTTCATTTTTGGTAGATTAAACCGACTCACTGTTCATTAAATAATTTTATGCCGAAATCGGAAATTTAATTTCATAATTGGGTAAAATTCAAATTTTAAAGAAGTACATTGCAATCTTTTTTTTTCAATTTTGAGAAATGTAATTTGAATCTTCTCCTAAAGGCGCTCATGAATTAAAATGATTGACAATAAAATTGGGAATGAAAATGATAGTGGTAGAGTAAATTGGTTTTAAATTAGAGAGAAAGCAACAAATTCTCCCAATTTTTTAAATTTCAATTTGTAATTGTAAAGAGAAAGTAATATACATATATTTGTAAAAAAATGGAAGGACTCGAGGTGAACGAGGTTGACTATCGAAAGGAGAATCTCGTCAGGCAACTCATATTGTGAATCAGCCGCAATTTAAGTTTAAAGGTGAGAGAGGGTCTCAAGTAAGGTGGATCAATATTCTTGTTGAGACGATAACGCTAACCGTTGATTCACCACATTACTTGCAAAGTAAAACAAATGATAAAATACCAAAAGTCCATCCAAAAATTCAAAAGAAAATAATTTCTAATTTATTTTTGTTTTAGGAAAAAAGAATCAAAGTTACAATTAGAATTTTGAAAATTTTAAATTTTTACAACTTGATTTTTTTATTATTTAAATTTTTAATACCCAAACAGCACGCAATATTGCAAAACAATATTAATTGTCAATGACTCGATATTCAATATACAGGACTCAATATTGCGGTGATGCTGTCGCAAAAAATTGTTGCAACAATACAAAGCAACCTTGCAGCAACATTACCCATCAACATTGCACAGAAAAATTTAAAAACCACTTTGCACATCAACATTCCAACATAAAAATGGTAAAGTAACATTTCAAAGCAACTTTGCAAAGTAACATTTCAAAGCAACGTTGCACAGCAAATTTGAAAAGAAACATTAATTAGAGAAGACATTCGCATATGCATGCAACATTATTGCAATAATCTTAGAAAATAATATTGCAAAGTTGCAAAGAAACCTTGTAGCAACAATACACAAACTTTAAATAGAAAAATCGTAAAGTAACATTGCAAAGAAATTTTGCAAAGAAACTTTGCACATCAACATTGCATATAAACATTACACAGAAAAAATTGCAAAGAAACATTTCAAAACAGCGTTGCACAGCAACATATTCTGGGAGAAAATTCATATATTACAGCAACTTTGCTGCAATGTTGCCCAGATTGTCATGCAATATTTTGCGACAATCTTGCACCAATATTGATGCAAAGCAAAAAAGCAAACTCAGCTACATTTCAAAGAAAATTTACGCATCAACATTGCACAACAAAATTGCAAAGCAAAATTTCAAACCAAAGTTGCAAAGCAACATTAAATATGAGAGAATATTCATATAATGCAGCCAGATTGCTGCCATATTTCCAAGCTTGGCATGCAACGTTGTTGCAATGTTACACCAATATTGTGGGTCAATCTTGAATCGATATTGTAACAATATTTCGTGAAAATTTTAAATGGATATTGTAACATTGTTCCAAAATTGCACAGCCACATTCCAAAGCAACGTTGCACCCCAAATTTGTAAAAAACATTAATTAGAGAAGGCATGCACATAGGCTTGCAACATTGTTGCAATAATCTTGGGAAATAATATCGCAGTGTTGCAAAGCAACCTTGTAGCAACAATGCACAAACTTTACATCGAAAAATCGTAAATCAACATTGCTGCAATGTTGCCCAGGTTGTCATGCAATATTGTGCGACAAATCTTGCACCAGTATTAATGCTAATCCAAAAGCAAAATCAGCTACATTTCAAAGCAGCATTGCACATCAACATTGCACAGCAAAATTTCAATCCAAAGTTGCAAAGCAACATTAAATATGAGAAAATATTCATATAATGCAGCCAGATTACTGCCATATTTCCAAGCTTTTCATGCAACGTTGTTGCAATGTTGCATCAATATTGTTTGTCAATCTTGAATTGATATTTTAACATTGTTCAAAAATTTGAAAGCCACATTCCAAAGCAACGTTGCACAGCAAAATTGCAAATAAACATTAATTGGAGAAGAGATTCATATGTTGCAGCAACATTGCTGCAATATTACGTACTTTTAGGGTTATATAATAATTTATTAAATGGTTTTTCTAATCCTAAGACATATTTTTATAAATAATTTATAAATGCAACTGCATTTATAAGCGGGAAAAATAAGTTTTTAATTTAAAATTCTCGGGGATTCAGAAGCCGGAAATGATTTTAATTTGAAAAATGAAGATTTATATCAATGCTACTAACCCATTGTTCCATAGAGGAACATCCGCAGCACTAGATATGTATATCTTAAATCCTGAAAGGTAAGACAATACCATAGTGGGTGTAGAGAAAGGTCTATGACCTCGCTCGTATTCAAGTACAATTTAAAAAAAAATAAAAGCCTTTCCTTTGTCACCGGACCTAGACAGAAAATAAGCCGTATAAACTGTTCTTTAAAAATCGAATTCACAATTAGTTTTCTTTAATTTTACTAAATATTAAATTATTATTAAAAATTATTATTATTTAGTTAATTTATTTGGTTAAACATTAATTTTTTAATGGAAAATTTAAATATTTTATTTTGAGTTGGAATATGATCTGCTTTAGGTGAAAATTCAACTATTTTGTTGAATATTCGTCTTCTTTTTAAATGTCATCTCATTAGTTGAAACTCAATTTTTTTGTTAAAAATTCATTTCTTTAGTAGGAAATTTAACTATTTTTTTTTAGTTGATTCATCATTTCAGTTAAAAAGTATTTTTTTGAGTTCAAAATTCAAATATTTAGACGAAATTTTTTGTTTATTTCAAATTAAATGTTTTAACTGAAAATTTAACTATTCCATGTTTGGTTGAAAATTAGTTCTTTTCTGGAAAACCAATTTTTTTAACTGAATCTTAATTATTTCATTTTTTGTCGAAAATTGATTTTCTTTAACAGAAATTTAATCTTCTTGAATAAAAAATTGATCTGTTTGGTTTATTTGAACTATTTTCTTAAAAAATTATTTTATTTGATTGAAAATTATTTTCTTTGCTGAAAATATAACTACTCTATTTTGAGTGTTATCTGTTTTACGATTTATTTGTTTTAGGTGAAACTTCAACTTTTTGTTTCAAAATTAATCTGTTTCGTTAAAAATTTACCTTTTTTTTTTTGAAAAGTTGCTTTTTTGAAGGCGATTCATCATTTTAGTTGAAAAACCTTTTTTTGTTCGAAATTCTAATATTTTTTTACATTTTTTTAAATTTATCGTTTTAACTGACATTTTTTAATATTCCATGTTCGATCGAAAATTTATCTTTTTTATAGAAATTTAATCTTCTTGGTTAAAAATTCAACCTTTTTAATTAGAAATTAATTCCTTTACTACTGAAAATTTAATTATTCTATTTTTGGTTAAAAATTTATTTTTCTCGTTAAAGATTCATCATTTTTTTGGTTGAAAATTTGTTTTCTTGGTAGAAAATTATTTCTGTTTCTTGCAAATAAATTTTCGTAGAAAACTCATTTTTTAAATTAAAAATTTAACCGTTTCCTTGAAAACTTATTTTATTTGGCTAAAAATTATTTTATTTACTGGCAATGAAACATTTCAAGTTGAAAATTCAACTGGTTTGTTGGAAATTTATCTTTTTAGTGAAAGATTTAATTCTTTTGATAAAAATTCGTTTTTTAAAATGGTTTATCATTTTAGCTGAAAAACCTTTTTTGTTGTTCAAAATTTAAATATTTAGTTGAAAATTATTTGTGTTTTTAAATAAATTATTTTAACTGAAAATTTAAGTATTCCATACTAGGTTGAAAATTTATCTTCACACTTAAAAATTTATTTTCTTGGTTAAAAATTAATTATTTCACTGAAAATTAAACTATTCTATTTTTTATTACAAATTTATTTCATCTGGTTGAAAATTCATTTTTTAATTGGAAATTTGACTATTCTGATACAGAAGTTGAAGATTTATCTGTTCTAGGTGAAAATTCAACGATTTTGTTGAAAATTTATCTATTTTTTTTGGTAGAAAAGTAATCTCAGTAGTTTAAACTTCAACTATTTAGTTAAAAATTAATTTTTTTTATTCATAAATTTGACAATTTTTTTGAAAATTATTTATTTTTAATGATTTGTTACTTTAGTTGAAACCCCTTTTTCTTTGATCAAAATTTAAATACTTAGTAGAAAATTATTTTTGTTTTTAAATTAATTATTTTACTGAAAATGTCACTATTCGATTTTTTGAAGAAAAATTATCTTTTTTTATAAAAATTTGATCTGCTTGGTTAAAAATGTATTTTATTTGGTTGGAAATTAATTATTTTACTGAAAATTTAACTAATTTTTTTTTAGTTGAAAATTTATTTTATTTGGCTGGAAATTAATTTTTTAAATTGGAAATTTGACTATTATGATAAACTTTAAGTTGAAGATTGATTTGTTTTAGGTGAGAATTCTACTACGTTGTAAATAACTGAACTAATGAAAAATCTTTTTAATAAAATTGTTAATTGAGATGAAAGTAGATAATATGCAAGTAGAGCAAAAATGAAAATATAAAAGTCACTTTTTAAAAATAAAAAACAAAATCGCATGTCTCGTCAAATAATACCCTTTCTGTACATTTTTTCTGTGTTCTTGATTCAACACTTTCTCAAGCATCAAGAGCAAGGTCTTCTTATTCTCACGTACTCGTATATTTAAGGGGCGTTCTGTTTTTTCCCTGAACCTGAAATTAAAAATAAAATTTCAATGACAGTAATAAACGAGAAAGTAAATGAGATCGCATGTTTCAGTAATTTAAACAAAAATTATAAAATAGAACCAAATAAAAAAAGTGGATTAAATTCTAAGTTATGAAAATGTATGGACTGAAACATTTCCAGCTAATAATCAAACCATAATTAAACAAGTAATTAAATATTTTTAAAAAATTTTCGAATCAAAATATTTCATGATTGTATTGTTAATAAATAAATCATATTTGTTAAAAGAAATTTCAACCTAATACGTAGTTAAATTTTCAAGCAAAGAAATTAATTTTTAACCGAATAGTTAAATTTTCAACAAAGATCAATTTTCAATCAAACATGCAATAGATAAATTTTCAGTTCAAACAGTGAATTTTAAAACAAAATTAATTTTCAAGTAAATATTAAAATCACTAACAAAAGAAAAATGTTTTCAACTTAAAAAAAAATATTTAAATTTTCAGTAGAAAAATAAATTTTCAATCAAAAAGATTAAATTTCTATAAAAAAATTTTTTTCTACAAACATTTTTTTTTCAACCAAATATTTTTTTCTTTAAGAATTCTTAACCTAATAGATACATTTTTGAACAAAGAAATGAATTTTCAGGAAAAAACATTTTTAACCGCAAATAAATTAAATTTAAAAAAAAATGAGTAGTTAAATCAGTTTAATTTTTACGATAAAACTTTAATTTTCAGCCAAATAAAACAAATATTTAAGCAAGTAGATTACACTTTTATCAAAAAAGATCAATTTTCTTCAGAAAATTGAATTGATTAAAAAAAAAACTTTATAACCAACTTTTTTGAATAGAAAAAAAGTTTTCAACTAAAGCGATGAATCATACAAAAAATGAATTTTCAACAAAATACATGAATTTTCAAAGAAATATTTCAATTTTTAAAGGAATTTGCAACCTAATAGTTAAATTTTCAAGTAAGGGAATTTATTTTCAACCAATAAAATAAATTTTAAATCAAAAGAAATAAAAAGGATAAACTTTATTTAAAAAATTGAATAGTTAAATTTGCGGAGAATTTTCAAATATAATTTTTTAATCTAAGATATATTTTCATTAAAAATGGAACAGTTCAATTTTAACAAGATAATTAAATTTTCAACCAAAGAAATGAAGTTTTTACCAAAAAGTTGATGTTCGTAATTTCACATTAAATTTCACATTAAATTCCTATCAAACAAAATCGATTTTCGACAAGAAATGAGATTATCATTTAAAAAAATTAATTTTCAATAAAAAACTAATTTTCCACCAATGAAAAAAATTTCAACCAAAAAGATAATCTTCAACCAAACATGTAATTGTTAAATTTTCAGTTAGAACATTCTGTTTAAAAATAAAAATAGTTTTCAACTAAATATTTAAATTTTGAGCAAAAAAACGTTTTTCAACTGAAATTATTAATAATATAATTATAAACCAAAAAAGAGCGTTTTTTCAACAAAGCAGTTACAGTTTTAACTACTGAAATGAATTTTTAACAAAAAAATAAAGTTTCAACTAACTAGATTAAATTTCAACCAAAAAAGACGAATTTTTAACAAAATGGTTAAATTTTCATCAAAGAAAATAAAAAAAATAAATCAAGGGAATAGTAAAATTTTCTGCCAAAGAAATTAATGTTTAACCAATATTAATTTTCTACCAACAAAGATACATTTCGAACCAAAATACATAAATTTTCAACTAAATATTTGAATTTTTACAGGTATTTTCAAACTCATAATTAAATTTTCAACGTAAGAAATTAATTTTCAACCAAAAATATGTATTATCCAATAAAAATATTAATATTTTACCACAACATACAGGAATTTCCAACCAAATAGTTGAATTTTCAACTGAAGAAGACACTTTTCAACCAAACATGGAACAGCCAAATTTTTAGTTAAAACCATTTTTTGTTTAAATATTGATTTTTAACTAAATACCTAAATTTAAAAAAAAAAGATTTTTCCGTCAAATTCATGAAGCTTCAAACAAACAAAAAAAGAATACTTGTTAAAAAAAGATTTCTTAATTTTTTTTTATTCAGTAATTTTTTATTGTTAGGAATTTTTTAATTCGGCAATATGATCAACTGTTGGGGAATTTTATTGTTCTGTAATTTTCCAATTCAGGATTTTCATATTTAGGCAATATTATAATTTCGGGAATCTTCTATTTGGAATATTTTTTTTTCGGGAATTTTCATTTGTCCCAAAATTTATAATAAGGAAGAAAAATATCTTTGAACAAAAATAATGTTATGAAATGTTAAACATAAATGCCGTTATCAATTTACGTATGATAATTTTTTTCCGTTTCAATATGTAAGAATCAGTTAGTCTTCTTATAAAATTAATTCATGACTCAGAATTATTATAATTTTTTTATCGTGAGAACTATGAGTCAGTGAAATCGCATAATAATTCGTATTATTTGACCGGAAATTCTTCTCCATTCAACAAAAAATAATCCTCCAGGTGAGGAAGACTTTTGGCTTAAAAGTTTTAAATTAAAGTTAAGATTTTCAGGATTTTCAGAATTTTTCCAATTTTTAATTTAAAGATTTCTTTTAAAAATTTTTAAATACAATTTTTAACAAAAATAAAAATTAATCTAAAATTATTTTTTTTGTATAATTAACGACCTTACACCTAGGATAACAATAACGTTAATGCAAAAAATGATTGTTTATAAATGTTTTTTAAACAATTTTAATAGCATGTGTAAAATTAATTCAAATTTTCAGTTAAAACTACTACTTAAATTTTCAACCAAACTGATGAATCTTCGATTTAAAAAAATTAATTTTTAAAGAAAAGTGTAACTGTCATTATTTCAACAATTTTTTATATTTGCAAACAAAGTCAATTGAATGAAACCAAAAAATAACCAAAAAGATAAATTTTCAATGAAAAAAAGAATAGTTACCTTTTTAGTAAAAAAACTCAATCTTCAACCAAGATGATTCTATTTCAAACAAATAAGATTCATTTTTAACCAAATACAAGAATTTTTAACCAAATATTTGGTTTTTAAAGGAATTTTCAACCAAATAATTGATCTTTCAGCCAAAAAGATTAATTTTCTACCAAAAAGGCGAATTTTCAAAAAAAGACGTGAATTTTCGATTAAAAGAGATAAGCTTTCAATCAATTAAAAAATTTTAAAACAAAATAACGAATTTTCAACAGAACAGTTCAAATTGAACCAAGAAGACTAATTTCCTAAGTTTTCAGTTAACAAAATTATTTTCCAATTACAAAAAATTATTTGCAACCAAAAAAATGAATTTTCAATCGAAAAGATTAATTTTTAACCAAGGAGATTAATTTGTAACCAAAAAATATTAATTTTTTGTTTAAACATTAATTTTCGAACAGAAAGATAAATTTTCAACCACGAAGAATAATTTTTGACTGAAGAAATGAATTTTCAACCAAAAAGTTAAATTAGTTACCAAGAAAAGTAATATTTTACCATAAAAGGCGAACTTTCAACAAAATATTTGAATTTTGAACTAAAGATAAATTTTCAACCAATATGGAATAGTTAACATTTTCAGTCCGAACGATTAAGTTTTAACAAACAAACAAAATTATAGTCTTCAAATTTTAACAGAAAAGATCAATTTTCTTTATAATTATCTATATATAATTAATTATTTTAAAATATAATAATTCAATTTTTAGTAGAAAAACAAAATTTGAACCAAACATAATAAATTTCAAACGAAAAACTTCTAAATTGTAACCAAAGAAATGCATTTCCAACCAAGGCTTATTTTTTTAACAAAAAAGATTAATTTTTAACAAAATATTAATTTTTATTTGTTATTTCAAACAAAAAACATTTTAATTTTAAACCAACAGAATGACTTTTTACCAAAATTGTTTGGAATAAACAGATAAATGTATAACTTAAAATATAATAGTTAAGTTTTCAGTAAAAAAACAATTTGAAACAAATAAAATAAATTTTTATAGTTCAATTTTAAGTTGGAAGAAATTAATTTTCAATTTAAAAAAAAAGTAATTTTCCACCAAAGAAATTAATTTTTAACCAAAAATATGAATTAGTCAATAAAAAGATTAAGATTAATATGAAAAAAAATTCTTAACAAAATAATTCAATTCTGAACTGAATTTTCAACCCAGAAGATTAATTTTTCGTTAAAAAAAAGATTAATTATTAACAATATAAATGAATTTTTAACCAAATATTGGATTTTTAAAAGAATTTTCAACTTAATAGTTAAATCTTTAACCAAAAATATTTAGTGACAACTAAGAAGACAAATATTATATAAAAAATACGAATTTTAAACTAAATAGTTTAAGTTTCAACTGAAGATGTTAAATTTTGAACCAAAAATGGAGTAGTTCAATTTTCACGTGAAAGAAATTAATTTTCAATTTAAAAAAGTATTTTTCAGGTAAAGAAATCAATTTTTAACCAAAAATATGAATGAGTCAACATGAAGACTTATCTTCTGCAAAAAAGAAGAATTTTTAACCAAATAATTTATTTTTCAACTAAAAAAAAATACATTTTCAATCAAACATTGAACAATTTAATCTTAAAATAAAAAAATTAATATAAAAAATAATGTTCAACCTACTATAGTTAAATTTTCAAAGAAAATTTTTTAAAACAATTCCTAGCCTATTAGTTAAATTTTCAACTAAAAAGATGAAATGGTCACTAAGAAAACTATTCTATTAAAAAATATGAATTTTCAACCAAATTGTTGCACTTTCAACTAAAAAAGATCAATTTTCAACCGAACATGAAACCGTTTAATTTTCAAATTTAAAAACTTATTATAAAAAAAATTTCAACCAAGAAGATTAATTTTATATTAAAAAAATATTAAAGTGATAACCAAATACATGAATTTGTAATCAAATATTTTCATTTTTAAAGGAATTTTCAACCTACTGTAGTTGAATTTTCAACCAAAAATTTGTAAAAGAATTTTCAGCCTATTAGCTAAATTCTTGACTAAAAAGATGAATTAGTCACCAAGAAAACTATATTCTATTAAAAAATATGAATTTTAACCCTGAAAGTGCCTTGTGGGTGCCAGATACCCCAAGAAGTTTTCACACTCTTCTAAACTCTTCCACCTCTTCCGAACTCTTCTACGTGTGCGTCGCGCTCGGTCTCTGATTCGTTTCTGTTCGCGCGCAATTTGAAATGCTAAAAAATAACATTTTTATTGTTTATCATGAATAATGTCATTTTAACTTTTATAAATGTTTATTAGACCGATATTAATCAATCTTCATAAAAATAAAAATTTATTAAGTGCATACTGTGTGAATAAAAAATATCCTTTGGTACTCATTTGTATTTTAAAATATTAAAACGCATTGGCAATCTTGTTTTTTAATAGAATTATATTAATTCTAGCAGCTGCTGAAAGTGGAGGTAAAAAAATCTTGGGGGGCAAATAAATATCTTTTTCTGAAAGCACCCATCTTGCAATATTTTTTTTATGATAGTACACTATTTCAAAAGTATAGTCATGAATTTTCAGGTTAAAATAATTAAAATTGCGTGAGTTATGCATTTTAAAGTAAAAAAACGCATTTTTTTCACTTTTTTTCAATATTTTTTTTAAAAACTTAAAATCAATAAATGGCTATAAAACCAACTCTACCTTATAAAAAATACCTTAAACTATGTCGGATAATTTTATTGTGACAAAATATTTAATAGGGGTTAAACAATACATGATTAAGTAGGCTGGGGTGTAAGATACCCAAGGTGCACTTTACCGTGATTTTTACCATGTACGTACTTTGAGGGTTAAATCAAATAGTTGAATTTTCAACTGAAGATGTTAAATTTTCACCCAAAAATAGAATAGGTAAATTTTCAGTTGAAACAATTAATTAAAAAAATAATAATCTTCAAACAAATATTAATTTTCCCGAGAGTAATAATATTTTTAATAAGTAATTCAATGCTAAAAAAAAGAAAAAGTATCAACCCATTGCAGAAACTTCTAAAAATGTAATTTTTAATCAAAATAAACCTCTAAAAATAAAATATAAAACATAATAAGTCAATAAGTTTTTTTTTGTGAAATAAAAAGCAATTGTTTGCTACAGAGTTAACAGTTTATTTTGCTTGAATACACGATTAATATCTAAAAAGATGTAGGTTTTTTAATAACACCTCCTACTCTGATTAAATATACATCGAAATATTGAGCAATCATAGAAATAATTCAACAGCCAGTTTTAACACACATTTTCAAAAATTATTTTCGAACAATTAAATGTTTTATAATTCAAAATAATTAATTATTGGATCATTTTCTGACTAATCTGCGTTATTAATTATTTTTTTAATTAAAAGATATGCCCTTCTTGATACTTTTAAATATATATTTGATTTTCACTATTTATTTTAGAAATTTTCAAAAATTTCAAGTCCAATCAATAAATAGATGTACTCTTTCAGATTTTTTTTTATTTTCGAAAAAATGTGTAAAGTGTCAAAAATATTATTATTAATAAAACTAGCCTTCGCTCCAAGAAGGGTTAACTTATAATAAATTATTAATTTTAACTTAACAATCGAGAAGTTCAAGGCAAAAAAAAAACGAGTCTGAACAACTCGTTTTTTTTAATTCTAAAACTTGAAAAACACTAAAAATACTTAACAACGTCGTATGACAAGAAATTTATGTAAAATTTGATATGTTTGCTAGAATCCTCTAAATCTACATAATTGGCACGATAAATGTGTTCCAGACCATTTTTCTCTTAATCTTAAGCTATCTCAGAATTTCACAATTAATTGGAAAAAACCCGAGAAAAAAAACCGAAAATTCATGCAAATTTTTTAAATCAAAAACTTTAACATTTTAGATTTAAAATTATGTCGAAAAATAAGAGATATTTTCTCGGCCTTTCGAGAAAGTGCATTTAGAAACTGATTTTGATTTGATCGTGTAAAATTCTAGTCCTAACGAATTGATTAAAAACTAACTATGAAATTACCATTTTTAGAAAATACGATCTAAAATCGATAGTGCAGATCGACATTATTTTAAACAATTTTTTAGTCCACTAATCCCGAAAATCGAAAGGGGACAAAAAAATGTCTCTAAGAGTAGAAAAATTGAGCTTTGCTTTCAAAAAGACTTTTACAAAAAATTTCTGCAGGTTAAAAAAGAGTGGGACCAAAAAAAAAATTTGCCCACTCACTTTTTTCGATTTTTACATCGAGTATTAATTAAAAATTAAATCACTCATTAACAATAATTAAAAAAGACGTGCAATTTTCAGAGAGCACGTCTTAAGGCAATATTTTCTATTACGAATATTTTCACGGCAATTTTTTATTTTCTCTTCTTTTTTGAATTTTTAGATTTTTCAATCATATTCGGTTCAGTTTTAATTTTTAATTTTTAGGAGAATCTTTCAATGCATGCGTAAATTAAAAAAAAACTCATTAATTAAAAAAAAAAACCGTGGAAAAGTGCGCAAGTAGAATATGAAAGAAGATTTACGACATTTAGCAATTTTAAATACTGAAGCATGCAACGAATACGAAAGTTTAGACAAAAATTCAAATTGGATAAATAAAAAAATTCTTTTTTTTTGTAAAAATTAATAATAAAAGTTATTATAGTAAATTCAAATATTGCATTTTTAACCTATAATATTAATTATTTTTTAATTAAATTAAATTAAAATTAACTTTATAATTTTAATTTTATTTATTTTTTTATTATTTTTATTTTTTATTTTTTTTATTTTATAATTTTAATTTCAAAAATATTAATGTTATATTAAATAAGAAAAAATTCCAAGCAATGAAATAAATAGAAAAATTAAATTTTTTAAAAATTAAATCAACTTTAAATTAATTTCAAGCAAAAGAAAAAACCATTTTGATCTAAAATAAAAATAAAAACAGTTCAAATTAAACGAAAGATAAATTTTAAACAAAAAAGTGAAATTTTTACCGAAGGCCAATAAATAAAAAAGTTTATTTTCAACCAAATAGTTGAACTTTCTAACAAAATAGTGGAATTTTCAACTAGAAAGACCCAATTTTCAACCAAAAATGGAATAGTTAAATATTCATTTAAATTAATTAATTTTAAATGACTAAAAAACAATCTTTCAACTAAAGCAATGAATCTTCAACAAAAACAAAATGAATTTTTAATAAATTAATTCAACTTTGAACCATTTTGAAAAAAAATATGAAATTTCAACAAAAAATTAATAACTGACATTTCGAACAAAAAAGATGAAAACTTTTAATAAAAAACAGTTGAATTGAATCAAAAAAGAAAAAATTTGGAACAAAAAAGTTAAATTTTAAACCAAGAAAGATATTTCAGCCTGTTGAGAGCAAAAAATCAACTAAACTATTGAATTTTGAAGCAAAAAAAAAACGAATTTTCTACAAAACAGTTTAATTTTAAACCCGAAAATATAAATTTTTAATTTAAAAAAAGTTCATTTTCAACCAAATAGTTGAATTTTTAACAAAATAGTATAATATTCAACTAAAGAGACTAATTTTCAACCAAAAATTGAACAGTTAAATTTTCATTTGAAGAAAATAAGAGTCTTCAAACAACAAAAATTGAATTTTTAAAAAAGTAGTTCAACTTGAACCAATTTGAAGCAAAAGAAATGAAATCTGAACAAAAAAAGTAGTAGCTGATATTTCAGACAAAAAACGATTATAATTTGTAATAAAAAAAAACAAATTAATTAAATAAAAAAAGACAAATTTTTGAACCAACAAGTTAAATATATAATAAAATAGTTGAATCCAAAAAATAAAATGGTTGCATATTTAAAGAAATTTGAATTGAGGAGTCTTAAAAAAAAAATTAATTTTAATTGCTTTTATAAAAATTCATTTTTTTTTTTAAGATTCATCTATTTAAATAGAAAAAATCTACCGGGTTGTTAACTGATTGGTTGAAAATTCAATTTTCTCTAAAAATTTATATTTTCTGGTTAAAAATTCAAATTTTTTGTAGAAAATTCATCTGGATGGCTTAAAAATTCCCAAAATTTGGTTGAAATATTAAATCGGTCTTTAAAAATAAATTTTTTTTATTGAACGTTATCTATCTTTTATAGCTGAAAAATCATTTATTTTGTTATAAACCAATTCTTCTGGTTGCAAATTCAACTATTTGGTTAAAAATAAACTTTTTTGCTGGAAAAATAACTTTTTTATAAAAAATTGCTATTTGTGAATTTAAAAATCAAATTTTCATTGTTAAAAATTAATTTTTTTGTTTGAAATTCTTCTTTTTAGGTAAAAATTTGTAAATTCTTTTAAAAATTTATTTAAAATAAATTTATTTAAAAATTCAGCATTTTAATACCAAAATTCAGGTTTTTTGATGAAAATTAATCTTTTTGGCAGAAAAGTAACTTTTTTGTGGAAAATTTATATTATTTCGACCATTTAGCTTAAATTTGAATTTCGTTCTAAAAACGTTTTTGTTTCTGGAAATTGTTTTTTTTTTAATTAATTTTTTAACTGAAAATTTAACTTTCTATTTTTTAATAAAAATTTATCCTTTTTATTTGAAAATTCATGTTTACTTTTGAAAATTAATCTTTTTGGCTAGAAAACCAAAAATTTGGTTGAAATTTGAACTCGAATCTTAAAAATAATTTTTTTTTAAGGTTCATCATTTTGGTTAAAAGTTTCACTATCTTGTTGAATTTTAACAAATAATTTTTCAATTAAAACTGTAATTTTCCATTTTTTATTGTAAATGTATCCTTTTTAGTTAAAAATTCATATTTATTTTTAAAAATTAATCTTTTTGGCTAGAAAAGTAAATTTTTGCTGAAAATTTTTATTTTAAGCTTAAAAAATCAACTTTTTTAGGTACAAAATTCAGAATTTGGCTTGAAAACTAAAAAATTTGGTTGAAATTTGAACTCGAATCTTCAAAATGATTTTTTTTTTGTTAAAGGTTCAGCATTTTGGTTAAAAATGTCACTATTTTGTTGATTTTTTTTGTTAATTAATTTTTCGATTAAATTTTGTTGCAAATTCAAATTAATTTTTTGTTGTTAAAAATTCGTCTTTTGGTTTTAAAAATTCACTATTTTGGCAGGAATTTCAAAAGTTTTTCTCTGAATTAACTATTTGAGTAAAAATTATATTTTTTCTTCAAAATTTATATATTCTGACTAAAAGTTTAACATGTTGGTTGAAAATGTCACTATTTTTTGAAAATTGAACTAGTTGTTTAAAAATTCAAGCCTATTGTTCTAAATTAATCTTTTTGGCAGAAAAGTAACTTTTTTGATGAAAATTTTTATTATCAGCTTTAAAAATCAAATTCTTTTGTACAAAATTCAGAATTTAGCTTGAAAACTAAAAAATTTGGTTGAAATTTGAACTCGAATCTTCAACATGATTTTTTTGTTGAAGGTTCATCATTTTGTTTATAAATTTCACTATCTTGTTGATTTAAAAATAATCATTTTTCAATTAAAACTTTAATTTTCCATTTTTTATTGAAAATGTATCTTTTTTAGTTGAAAATTTAATTGAAAATTCATATTTTTATTTTAAGCTTAAAAAATCAACTTTTTTAGCTACAAAATTCATATTTTTGGCTAGAAAACGCAAAAATTTTGTTGAAATTTGAACTGGAATCTTAAAAATGATTTTTTTTAAGGTTCATCATTTTGGGTAAAAATTTCACTATCTTGTTGAATTTTTAATAATAATTTTTTAATTAAAACTTTAATTTTCCATTTTTGATTGAAAATGTATCTGTTTTAGTTGAAAATTCATATATTTTGTTGCAAATTCAACTACATGGTTATGAATGATCTTTTTGTTGAAGATAGATATTTTGGGGTTTAAAAATGAAATTTTTATGGTAAAAAATTAATTTGTTAGCTTAAAATTTATATTTTCTGTTTAAAAATTCAACTTTTTGATGGAAAATTTCAACATTAAGTTGACATTTTTTTCTAAATTAATTTTTTAACTGAAAATAT
>NC_046661.1:83286567-83292992 GCF_010883055.1 Belonocnema kinseyi | reverse complement strand
AATCTTTTTGGCAGAAAAGTAACTTTTTTGTTAAAAATATTTATTAATATTTTAAAAAATCAACTTTTTTTGTACAAAATTCATATTTTTGGTTAGAAAACTAAAAAATTTCGTTGAAATTTAAATTTAAATCTAAAAAAATTTGGTTGAAATTTGAACTCGGTTCAAATTTTTTTTTAAACTTTTCATTGTAGAAAATTAATTTTAAAATCCATCTCTATTGTTGAACATGAATCTTTTTGGCAGAAAAGTAACTTTTTTTTTAAAAAATGTTTATTAATATTTTTAAAAATCAACTTTTTTTGTACAAAACTCATATTTTTGGTTAGAAAACTCAAAAATTTCGTTGAAATTTAAATTTAAATCTATCTTTTTGATTAAAAATGCATCTCTTGATTGAAAATTTCACTATTTTGTTGAAAATTCGTCTTATTTGGTAGAAAGTCAAACTTCGTGTTAAAAAAAAATCCAACTATTTGATCAATAATTTAACTATTTAACTGAACATCAATTTTTTTTGTTAAGAATTTATATTTCTGGATTAAAAACTCAACTGTTTTTCAATAAATTAACTTTTTTTTAAATTAAAATTTACCAATTAACTTGAATTTTTTAAACCTTTTGTTACTGAAAAACCTTTCTTGATTGAATTTTTGGTTAACATTCACCTTTTTCGGAAACAAATTAATTTTCTCGTTAGAAAGTTCATCTTTTTTGTTGAAAATGCAATATTCTTACTTGAAATTTGAGAAATTTAAAGCTTCTTAAAATGAATTAAATATAGTTCCCACATAAATGTTATTTATAGGAATTTATTTTAAAATATAAATATTTTCTTTTCGAACTGAATGGCAGTTTAACTTTCTTTCATAAATAAACGAAACAATTTGATTATTGATTTAAATAAACAAAATAGATTATCCAATTTGAATTTTCCTAAACTTTTACTAGACTTTATATTATTCTTTTTCCCTCTAAAGAGCTTACGGATTTTGCACGAGATTCTAAGAATAATTTACTAGAGTGCAACATATTAACGTCATTTACACCTTGTGAATTGAATTTCGTCGAATAAATTAATCGCTAAGATGTTATAAATATTATAATAAACATTTTTCTCGTCAGCTGGAAGCACTTTGAAAAAAAATTCTTTTCTTTATCACTTCTGCACGCCGATTGGCCCCTTCTGTGCGTTAAAGGCATTATTTTTCGTCTTTTTCAATCCTCTTGAAATTGAAAACAGACCATCTGCAGTCAGAAAAATTATTTTCATTCTGAAAATTGATACAATATTTCCATAGGATTTAAATTATATCAATATCGCAAATATGTATGCTTCCTTGAAGAATGGAAAGCAACATTTTTGTCAGAAATTATTAATTATTCTGGATGTTTATCCGAACGTCTTAAATTAGTGCTTCAGCTTTTGGAAAAAAAAAATGATAGAAAATTGACATTTTATTTTAGCTGAGGGGTTTTACGGTGTCCTATAATTTTGTTTCGTAGAATATTAAAGTGGCCCTGAACTTGGGAAAGTTGGGCCCTCAGGGAATCGGAGAGTTGCTTTTGAAGTTGATGAACTTCGAGGATATCTTGCCGCAATGTTTGGTACTCTTCTTTCACTTGTGTCACGGAACGAAGAAGCCTCAGCACAGAAACCTGCAGAAAAAAAATTATTTTTCTATCTGTAAAGCAAATAGAATCAATTTTCAATTGAAGAATTTACTTTTTAAATTGAATCAATGAATTTTCAACCAAGAAAATTAAATTCTTCTGGAAAAAGATCAATTTTCGACAAAAAAAAAATCATTGAGTTCAATTATGAGTTAAGAAAAAGTAATTTTCAATAAAAATAATCTAATTTTCAACCAAAGAAATTAATTTTAAATCACAAAGACAAGTTTTCAACTCAGAAGATTAATTTTTCACTAAATAAGAATATTATTTGACATATATATGAATTTTCAAACAAAAAGATAAATTTTCAACCGACAATATCAATTTTTAACAAAATAGATGCATTACCAAACAAATATTTGTATTTATAAAGAAATTTTAAACCTAATAGTTAAATTTTCAATCGAATTTATTAATTTTCAACAAAATAGTTGAATATTCAAATTTAATTCAATTTTTAAATAATATAACCAATTTTCAATCAAATATAAAATATTTAAATTTTCGGTTATAAAAAATTAATTAAAAAATAATAATTTTTTCAACTAAATAGATAAATTTTGGACTAAAAAAGTTTTTTCAACTAAAATGATAAATCATCAAACACAAAAATTAATTTTTAAAAAAATAATTAAATTTTCAACCAAAGAAATTAATTTTTAATCGAAAAGTTCAAGTTTCAACAAAACAGTCGAATTTACATATAAAATATTTAAATTTTCATCTAAAATATATGAATTTTTAACTTGAAATTGAATAGTTAAATTTTCTGTAAAGAAAATTATTTTTTAAAAAATATATATATGATAAATTTTCAAATAAATAATAAAAATTTCAACCAAGAAGATCACATTTTTATAACAAAAAATGAAGTTTCGACAATAAATGAAATAGTTCAATTTTAAGTTCAAAAAGGTAATTTTAAATTAAAAGAAAAATAATAATTTTCAATCAAAGAAATACATTTTCAACCAAGGACATAATTTCTCAGACAAACATGGAATAGTTAAACTTTCAGTTAAGACAGTTTATTTAAAAGGAAAAATAATTTTCAACTTGAAATGGAAAAAAAATATTTAAATTGAAATTTTAAATATTTTAAATTTATTTAAAAATAGTTTTAAATTAAGTTTCAACTAATGAAATTCAATTTCAACAAAAGGAGACGATTTTCAAGGACATATTTAACATTTCAGCCAAATTAATTAATTTTCAACAAAATAGTTGAATTTTCACCGAAAACAAATTAATTTTCAACTTAAAGTATACCAGAAGATTAATTTTTCACTAAACAAGAATAATATTTTTTAAATATATGAATTTTCAACCAGAAAGGTAAATTGTCAACCCAGAATGTTTAATTAAATTTGTATGGAAATAAAAATTTTGATAAAAAAATAGATGAGTAAATAAAAATTAATTCTCAATAAATATAATCTAATTTTCAACTAAAGAAATGAATTTTTAGCCAAAAAGATAATTTTTTAACCAAAAAGATTAATTTTTCACTAAAAATAATATTTTTTAAATGCATTAATTTTCAACCAGAAAGATAAATTTTCAGTCAACAATGTCAAATTTTAACAAAATATATGAATTGTCAACCAAATATTTGAAGTTTTTATAGAAATTCAAAACCTAATGAATAGATTTTTAACCAAATAAATTAATTTTCAACCAAAAAATGAATTTTCAACAAAATAGTCAAATTTTCAGTAAAAAGGGAGAATTCTTAATAAAAATAATGAATATTCAATAAAAAATGACTTTTAAACCAATAAGATCAAATTTTCAAACAAAGTAAATAATTAAATATTTAACAAAAAAATTTCACCTAAAATATATGATTTATCAACTTGAAATAGAATAGTTAAATTTCCAGTAAAAAAAAAATAATGAAAACTATAATAATAATAAAGTTTCAACTAAATAGTTCAAATTTTAACCAAACAGATAATTTTTCAACGAAGAAGATTAAATTTTCATTAAAGAAAATCAATTTCCTACAATAAATAAAATAGTTAAATTTTAAGTTAATTAAAAAAGACAAATTATTGCCAACGAAATATTTAAATTTTGAGCAAAAAAAGGGTTTTCAACTGGAATTATTAATTAAACAATCATACACCGAAAAAAAACTATTTTTCAACAAAATAGTTAAATTTTCAACTAAATAAATGAATTTTTAACAAGCAGAAAATTAAGTTTGAACAAACGAGATTAAATTTCAACCAAAGAAGGCGATTTTTTAAGGAAATAGTCAATATTTCAGCCAAAGAAATTAATTTTCTACCAAATAATTAAGGCGCAACTGAAGAAGATAAATTTTCAACCAAGAAGATTAATTTTCTACAAAAAAAGATTATTTTTCAACAAAATAGAGGAATTTTTAACCAAATATTTGAATTTTTAAAGGAATTTTCAAAACACCAAACATTTAAACCAAATAGTTAAATTTTCAGCTGAAGAAGAATACATTAAATTTAACTATAAATATTAATAAATAAATTGTTAACCAAACATTTCAAACAAACATTTCGACAAAAAATGGAAGTTAAATTCTCAGTTAAAAAAAAATTTCAATCAAAAAAACGTATTTTTAAACAAAAAGATCAATTTTCAAGCAAGAAGATTAATTTTCTACCAAAAGATTATTTTTTAACAAACAAAATTAATTTTCAAAGAAATTTTTGAATTTTCAACTGAATAGTTATCTTATTAACTACAAAAAATTAATTTTCAGCCAAAAATATGAATTAGTCACCAAGAACAATTATATGCTACCAAAAAAGATGAATTTTAAACAAAAAACAGGAATTTTTAACCAAATAGTTCAATTTTCAACTGAGAAAGGCACATTTTCAAAAAAAAAAAAACATGAAATATTTAAGTTTCTGGAGAAAAAAGTTGTATTATAAAAAAAAAATAACAATAATTTACATAAAAAATAGTTCAGTTTCAAACAAAAAATGTGTTTTTATCTAAAATGATGAATTATCAATTTAAAGAAAATGAATCTTCAACAAAATAGTTAAACTTTTAACCAAAGAGATGAATTTTCAATCAAATAAACGTGAAATAATTAAGTTTATAATACATTTTGATCTAAAATGATAAATCAGCAAATAAATAAATAAACAAATCTTCGACAAAATAGTTCAAATTAACTTAAAATTTTATTTAAAATTAAAATAGTTATTTTAAATTAATAAATTCTCAAACATCAGAAAAATAAATTTCCAACGATAGTCAAATTTTCAACCAAGAAGATTAATTTTTTTTAGTATATTAATTTTCTATCAAATAAGATTAATTTTTAAGAAAATAGATCAATTATCAACTAAATATTTCAATTTTCAAAGGAATTTGCAACCAAAGAAATGAATTTTCAGTCAAACGATATATTATTAATCAAAAAGATTAATATTTTCCCAAAAAGGAGAAAATTTAAACCAAATAGTTGAATTTTCAACCGAAAAAAATAAATATTTAACCGAACATGGAATAGTTAAATTATCACTCGCAAAAATTAATTAAAAATAAGAATAATAATTTACAACTAAACAATTAAATTTTAAACAAAAATAAAATATTTTTTAAATAAAATTATAGATCAACCCAAAAAAATGTGTTTAACAAAAAAAAATTTATTTTCCCCTGAAATAAAAACATTTTCAATTTAAAATAGAATAGTTAGTGAAAAATTATATTTGAACTAAATTAAAAAAAGTTTATTAATAAATCAATAAATTTGTAAAAATAAACATACCTCGCTCTCCGGATCTTGAAATTCCTTTTCAAAAGTATCAATCTGCCAGGCAATCATGTCCAGTTTTCCGTCTGCCTTTTGAACCTATAAAGAAAAAAAAAGTTGGATAATAATTATGTAAAAAAGAGAGAAAGTACAATAAAAATGGATTAAATTCCGTGATCTAAAAAGATATTTTTTCAATAGATACAGATTTTTTATATCTGAGAGCTTTCTGTAAATTTTAAGAAGAGTGGAAATTTATTTTTTGGAAAAATGCGAAATTTATGCACAAAATATTTCATTTGTTTCTCATTCTTATTTTAAATTCTAATCAATTATAAAAAAATACATTGATAACAGGATTACACAAGACAAAATTTAGGGACGACTGAAAAATCCCGAAAAATAAAATTCCCGTCACTGTAAAATTCCCGAATTAGAAAATTCTCGATTAATCAAATTCGCGAATAATAAAATTGCCGAGAAATAAAACTACCGATTTGGAAAATTCCCAAATAATAAAATACATGAATAATAAAATTACCGAATTGGAAAATTGCCGAAAAATAAAATTCACCAATAATAAAATTGCCGAAAAATAAAAATACCCGAATAATAAAATTTTCGAATAGTACAATTTCAGAATTATAAAATTCCCGAATTGCAAAATTGCCGAATAATAAAATTATCGACAGTTTATAATATTACCGAATTGCAAAATTCCCGAATAATAAAATTTTCGAATAGTAAAATTTCAGAATTATAAAATTCCCGAATTGTAAAATTCTCGACAATTTATAATATTACCGAATTGGAAAATTCCCGAATATTAAAATTCCGGACAGTTTATAACATTACCGAATTGGAAAATTCCCGAATAATCAAATTCGCGACAGAAAATTGCCAATTTATAAAATATCCGAATTGGAAAATTCCCGAATTTTAACAAATAGAATTTTCATAAATATATTTTATTGATCGCAAAAATAAAATTTTA
>NC_046661.1:83280109-83286467 GCF_010883055.1 Belonocnema kinseyi | reverse complement strand
ATTTTTGCTAACGCTTTTTGTATTTTTTCAAATACTGTGAACATTAAAAAAACGTGCGTTACCTAGAAATACTTTTTTTTTAATTATTGCTATTTTTAATTCAAAAAATAAGCTCCGAAATTTTAAATGTTAAAAATAATTTTTGAAACTAATATCTTATTGTTGTATTTGTAATCAATAAAATATATTTATAAAAAATTCTAATTGTTAAAATTCGGGAATTTTCCAATTCGGATATTTTATAAATCGGCAATTTTCTGTCGGGAATTTTATTATTCGGGAATTTTCCAATTTGGTAATATTATAAACTTTCGTAAATTTTATTATTCGCGAATATTCCAATTCGGGAATTTTATAATTCTAAAATTTTATTATTCGGGAATTTTCCAATTCGGTATTTTTATTTTTCGGCAATTTTATTATTGGCGAATTTTATTTTTCGTTAATTTTCCAATTCGGTATTTTCATTTTTCGGTAATTTTATTATTCGTGTATTTTATTATTTGGGAATTTTCCAAATCGGTAGTTTTATTTTTCGGCAATTTTATTATTCGCGAATTTGATTATTCGGGAATTTTCTAATTCGGGAATTTTACTGTGTTGGGACGGAATTTTTCAGTCGTCCCAAAATTTACTACAGTAATGTCAATTTTATGCGCATTAATTTCTTAACACTTTTTGTGAAAATATTGCATTTTAACAAATTAGATGAATTTTTAACAAGATGAATTCTCAAAGCAAAAATTATTATATGGCATTTTAACCCAAAAAATATATTTATTTTGAATAAAAAACAATTAAATTCAACCAACAAACTCGGATTTTCAACAAAATTGTTAATCATCGATTAAAAAGGATTAATTTTCAATCAAACAGTTTAATTTTCTGTTAAAAAAAATAAGTCTCAACAACTAATTTTCGACGCTTTCAACCAGAGATCAATTTTCACCCGAGAAGATTAATTTTCTACTAAAAAAGTCGAATTTTTTAAACAATTAAATGAATCTTCAACTAGAAAAGATAAATTTTCAACCAAAAATGAAATAGTTCAATTTTCAGTTAAAAAGTTTAACTTTCAAAAAAGAAAAAGGAATTTTAAACAAAATATGTAGTTAAATTTCTAAATAAAGAACTGAATTTTCAATTAAAATGATAAATCTTCAACTGAAAAAAAAATAATAGGAACAAGTTGTTCAACTTATTTCGGTCTTACGATCAAATTAAAAAAAATAAAAGACAGGGATTAATCCGAGTCAAAAATTTCTTTAATTGTCAAAAAAACATACAAAAAGCGTGCGACGTTTCGACCACATCTGTTGGTCATCATCAGGCAATTATACCTAATAAAATACATTATAACAATTATTTTGAAAAGTTACAAAACAACATGTCATATAAAAAATCTAAGTACAAAAAATTCTTATTACCTTAGAAAAGACAATCATTAAAGTCGACATGAAATTAGGAAACCTCAAAAATAATAAGAGGTTCCTAATAGTTAAATTTTTACATATTTTTAAAAAAACCTTGGAGCGAACTACTGTAGTCAAAACGATGGATCAACTGTGACTAGTACATAGGTCGTAGGTAATGCTAGAAAATATAGTTACATGTCTTCCCATAAGAGGGCGCAATCAATTACAATGAGAATAGCGCGCCAAAGGCATTAGGAATTTTTTAAAAATTCAATTTATTATACTATGGTAACATTGAGTGACATTAAGTACTTCTGTTTTTAAATTTATAGAAAAGTTTTTATATTTATTAATAAAAATGGATTCAAGAATTTTCCTCTTATTTTGTTGAACAACTTGTTCCTATTAAATTTATCATCGATCGAAGAAAGGTTTTACTTCTTAAAAATTTGAGAAGTTTTATTTTTTTGAAAAAAAAAAATAAATCGCTAACAAAGTATTTCAAAAACAACTAATTTTCAACGATTTCAACCAAAGAGATAAGTTTCTATTTATAAAAATTATTTTATACTAAAAAACAAGAATAAATTTTGAAGATTTATTATTGAAAACTAAAACAATTTTAAACATTCCCAATTTGAAAAAACTCTGATGTAAATCATCAAAATTACAGAGTTTTTAATTGTAAAACTTCAAAGTTCCGTTATTATTAATTTTACATTTTCAAATTAAAAAAATCTTTTATTTTAAATATTTAAAATATGAAACTTCTCTCATTTTTAGGAATAATAATTGAAAACCCTTCTATTTTATATATTTATAAATAAAAATGATTAAATTCTGATGATTATGAAGATCAAAAGTCAAGTTTTCAATACATAATATTCGAAATTTAAGAAATTTCTAATTTAGATCATCAAAATTACATAATTTTTAATTGTAAAAATTCGAATTTGCGTCATTCTTAATTGTAATTTTTAAAAATCTTCAATTTTCATCGTTTTTTGTTCGCAAAAGTTCAATTTTGAAGATTTACAATTGAAAATTCTTCAATTTTATAGATGTATAACTGAAAATTCTTCAATTTTCAACAGAAGAGTTGAATTTCCAATCGAGAAAGATTTTCGCTTACTTTTTTTAATCGAATAATTGTATTGTTAACCAAAAAATATGTCCTTTTTTTTAACGGAAGAAATTAATTTTCCAACCAAAAGAACGCTTTTGAACCATAGTTGGATTTTCAAGTCGAAAAGATAAATTTTCAAAAAAAGTTAATTTTAAACCAATTAGTTGCATTTTGTACAATTTTCAAACCAAAAAGACGAAATTTCAACAAAGTTAATTTAAAATAAAAATTAATTTTCAACCCTAATTTAATTTTCTACAAAAATCTTTTCATTTTGTGAAAAAAATTTTTTTGAAAAAAAGTAGTTAAATTTTCAACAACAAAAAATGAATTTTCAATTAAAATTATGAATCTTCAACCAAAACCCTAAAATTTCAACAAATTAGTAAATAATTTCAAGTATTTCAGACACAGTTTAATTCAACCAAAAAATCCTTAAACATAAGATTAATTTTCTACCAAAATATTAAATTTTCATCAACAAAAAATAAAGGAATTTTCAACAAAATATCTGAAACTTTAATCAAATACGATTAATTTTCCACCAAAATATTTGAATGTTCAAAAACAAAAGATTAGATTTTTTACCAAAGGGTGTAAATTTTGAAACGAAAAAGTCGAATTTTGAACCATGAAGGAAAAAAATTTCCAATAAATTTATGGATTTTGTAAAGACGAACTTTCTACAAAAAAGTTATTTTTCAACCAAATAGTTGGATTTTCAAAAATAAAAAAGATTTTTTAACCAAGAGATATAAATTTTGAAACTAAAAAGTCCAATTTTAAACCAACAAGGAAAAAATTCTAACAAATTTCTAGATTTTCAAGCCAAGACGAATTTTCTACAAAAAAGTTTCACTTTCAAATCAAAAATATAAATTTTCAACGAAAAAATTTACTTTTAAACCAAATAGTTAAACTTTCTACCAAAATAGTAAACTTTTTTTAAACAAAATACATGAATTTTTAACGAAGTAAATAAAATTTCAACTAAAATAATTAAATTTTAAACGAAAAACATAATTTTATATTATTTTAATCAAACAATATTTGAATTTTTAATCAAATGAAGTTGAATTTTAAAAAATCCTCAACCAGAATCTTAATAATTTTCGACCAAAATAGTTGAATTTTTATAAACCAAAAAACTAGACTTTTATCAAAAAATAAAGAAATTTTGAAACGAAAAAGTTGAATATTAAATAAAAAAGAACAAAAATTCCCACGTTTTCTGGGTCAAGAAGCAAATATTTTCTGTGAAATCTTTTTAAATTTTTGTAAAATATTTTTAAATCTGAAATCTTTGTGAAATTTTAATAAAATCTTTGAAATATTTCTGAGAGCTTTCTTTTATATTTGTTTCTCAAATCTTTAGTGTTAATTTAAAATCATTTAAATCGTTGTGAAATCTTTGAATTCCTTGCAATGTTTCTTCTTTTGAAATCTGCATGAAATTTTTATCAAATCTTTTATATATTTGTGAAAAATTTTCAATTCATTTAAAATCATTAACATAATTTTTCAACTGTGTAAAATTTTTTGAAATCTTGTGAAAGTTTTAAAATCTTTGTTCAATCGTTTGAAATAATTGTGAATTTTGTTAAAATCCTTTGAAATAAAAAAAAAAATAAATGTAAGGTTCTCTTAAAACATTCGTGGAGATTTTCAGGTTTTCAAGGTTAAAAAAAATGAAAGCAGAATTCCAGGTTTTCAAGGTTGTTGGACACCCTGGAATTTTTTACAAAAAAGTTGCATTTTCAAATCGCAAATATAAATTTTGAACAAAAAAGTTTCACTTCGACCAAACAGTTGAACTTTCTACCAAAATATTAATTTTTTAAAAACAAAATAGATCAATTCTCGACGAAAAATATCATAGTTCATATTATTTCAACGAAAAAAGATTTCAAAAAGTCTTTAATTTTAAACAATCATAATTGAAAATTCATTAATTTGGACACTGAAATGTAGTTTCTGGAAAAGTTTGAACAATCATTTTCTATTTAACTTTACATGTTTTTGGTCCTATTTTCCTTAATTTAGTATTCTCGTCTTGTTTGACGATAAATATATTGAAAAAATAGACAGAAATTCAGTAGAAAATCTTAAAAAGTCGGCAAAGAAAGGGAGGAAAAAAGGTCTATAAACGTTTTGGAGCAAGGAGAGGTTCCTAATTGTTGTTTATACTCACGCTTTGCTCCAAATTCACGATCGCAGACTCCATTTTTCTCTCGACTTTTCTCGTTTGCTGCAACTTTTTCACTGAATCAAAAGGAATACCGACCTCTGACCACCTCTTTCAAAACATGCCACGAAAGAAGCGAAAAAACTGATCTATTATTTCACACTAATCATTGATTTTAGCCTGGAGCCGTTGGCTAACTGCAGCTGACCGGTCTTTTGAAAAGAACTTCCGAAAACGAAAGCCAGATGGCGCATCAATGATGACGTCATGTGCATCATTCGCAAGCTTCCAAAATATGTAATTAATATTTTTCGGAAAAAAGTGATTTACAGTGTGTTGAGATAAAATAAAATTTTAAAAAGTGTATTTGAATTTAAGGCTCTTTAAATAAAAATTTTTTGAACATTAAAACAATAACAAAATTAATATATTTTTTTAATTTATTCTAAAAAAAGATTTTTTTATCTTTTGGGATTTTAAATTTCTTTCAACGTTTTTTTCTGTATGTTAATTTCTTCTCCTTCCAAACTCTTCTAATAAAATATTATTCTAATAAATAAAATTGTCTATTTTTTATTCAAACATTAAAACACTAAAGAATCAATATTCTTAAAAAATTGATATTTTTCTTACTCTACCTGTTGATTTCAAATTTATTCTAGTGAAATATAATTCAAACAGATGAGAAAATATAATTTACAAAAATCACGCTCTAATCTTTAATTTAAAGATACAAAAATTATTATTTAAAACATTTTAAAATGTCTCTTTATTTTTCAAATTTCTTTCTTCACTTTCTTCTTGTTCTTTTAATATTCTTCTAATAAAATATTATTCTGAAAGATAAGAAAATATGATTTTTTTATCATTTTCATTTATTTAAAAAAATTTATTTATTTATTTATTTATAAAATAATGTTGAAACGTTATAGTACTTCCAAAATTATTATTAAACTTTTTTTAAATGTCCCTTTACTTTTCAAAATTCTTTATTCGCTTTCTTAACTTCTTTTAAAATTCTTCCAATAAAATATTATTCTGAAAGATACAAAAATATGATTTTTTTATCATTTTAATTTATTTATAAATCAATTTATTTTTAAAATAATGTTTAAACATTATCGTACTTCCAAATTATTATTAAAAAAATTTTTTTAATGTCTTCACTTTTAAAATTTCTTTATTCGCTTTCTCAACTTCTTCTTTTAAAATTCTTCAAATAAAAATTATTCTGAAAGATACGAAAATATGATTTTTTTATCATTTTTACTTATTTATAAATAAATTTATTTATAAAATAATGTTTAAACATTATAGTACATCCAAAATTATTATTAAACTTTTTAAAATGTTTCTTCACTTTTCAAATTTCTTTATTCGCTTTCTTAACTTCTTCTTTTCAAATTCTCCCAATAAAATATTATTCTGAAAGATACAAAAATATGATTTTTTCATCATTTTAATTTATTTATAAATCAATTTATTTTTAAAATAATGTTTAAACATTATCGTACTTCCAAATTATTATTTAAAAAATTTTTTTAATGTCTTCACTTTTAAAATTTCTTTATTCGCTTTCTCAACTTCTTCTTTTAAAATTCTTCAAATAAAAATTATTCTGAAAGATACGAA